>NW_015647437.1:641860-653231 GCF_001515625.1 Sinocyclocheilus rhinocerous
CTGCCTGTTCCCACAGCCCAGAGAGGGCTGTGGTTCCCACATCCAGCCCCGAGAAGGCTCCTGTTCCCAAGTTAAGCCCAGAGAGGGCTCGTGTTCCTATGTCCTGCCCAGAGAGGGCTCCTGTTACCACGTCCAGCCCAGAGAGGGCTCCTGTTCCCAAGTCCAGCCCAGAGAGGGCCCCTGTTCCCACGTACCGCCCAGAGAGGGCTCCAGTTCTCAAGTCCTGCCTAGAGAGGGCCGCTGTTCCCACGACTGGCCCAGAGAGGGCCACAGTTCCCAAGTCAAGCCCAGGGAGGGCCGCTGCTCCTACGTCAGGACCACGGAGGGCCTCAGATCCCGAGTCAAGCCCAGGGAGGGCCGTTGTTCCTATACCTGGCCCCCGGAGGGCCTCAGAACCCCGAAATTTTGGCTATAGGGTGGGGGCTATAGGGCTCTGGCCGTAGCTGCCGGGCCGAGTGCCGAGGCCAAGGCCACGGAGGCCACCCCGCCATGGCTCCCTGTGCGTCCTGCTCCGCCATGGCTTCCCCAGCTGCCTGCTCCTCCATGGCCCCCTGAACTGCCTGCTCCGCCACGACTCCCCGAGCTACCTGCTCTGCCATGGCTCCCTGTGCATCCTGCTTCGCCATGGCTCCCCGAGCTGCCTGCTCCGCCATGGCCCCTTGAAATACCTGCTCCGCCATGGCTCCCTGAACTGCATGATCCACCATGGCACCCTGAACTGCATGATGCGCCATGGCCCCCGGAACTGGTACTGCTCTGGAGGCCTTCTGTCCCGTGTAAGCCCGTCCCTAGAGGCCTCCAGAGCGCCCCCCCCTCCCCTTTGAAAGTTATGAGGCGCGTGGACGCACCTTCTGGGAGGGGGAGGTAATGTCAGTGTTCCTGTTGTGTTGTGTTTTGCTCCCCATGTGCTCCCCGTGACCCAGTTTCTCCCGTGTCATATTTGGTTCTTCCTGTTCCTGTTTCCATTGAGTTCTATTTGATTCAGCTGTGCCTCGTTTATTTCCTCATTAGTTCTGATTACTTAACCCCAGTGTTTTCCTATGTCTAGTGTCCAGTATCTAACGTCCATCCCTTGTGCTTTGTGTGTTTTCCTTTGGACTATTAAAGACTGTTGATTGTAATTCTTCCATGTCTCCGCGCTCCTTCGTCTCCTCACAGTAGCAGTGTGTGACAATGACATTGTTACTCTTTGCACTAGGTACTCTTTGAAGGTTTTTAGTAAATAATGGCATAAATTTTGGTCTGTTGCTCACCCAGAGAAAAAATTACTTCAGAAAATTGTGAATAGTGCCCACAAGTCATATAAACAATGTTATGATGGTGTATGGTAAGTTTGCAACTTTTTTGAAGCTTAAAAGCTCCAGTCCCTATTCATTGTAAATGCATAGAAAAGAGCAACCAGCACATTTTTTAAAAAAATATGTCCTTCTGTGTTCCACAGAAGAAAGTCAGACAGGTTTGCAATGACATTAGAGTGAGTAACCCTATCCCTAACCCAATAAAGAGTGAATCTGAATCTGAGAAAATTATGGCTATTTTGGGTGACCAACCCTTTTAATGACATATTTTAATAACAAATATACCAGTGTGCATTGTATACCTTTAGGACACAGGTCTCCTTTGAAGCCAGTGCATGTTTCCGTGATTTGTAGAGGTGATTCTGAATAACCCTCAGACTCGGTTAAATCTAATAGAGATCTGGGATCCAGATCGGTCCAGACTCCAGCGCCATCTCCTTGAAAAAGTGTCAGTCAGTTTTAACAGGCTCATCCGTTACCATATAAATGATTTAGTACCATACCAGGAGTCCTACCTGAAATGTGAATTGAGCAGGTTATGTTGTGCTTCAGAAAGCAAAGATCATACATTTGGAGGTGGGATGAAGGTATGAGGTCACAAAAACAGGTCTGCTGAGAGGGTGAGGACTAAGGTGCGGCGGTATCTGCGCTGCCGATGCAATAGTGACCTGGAGCGCAAAACCCTGTAGAGGGGCAAGTATAACATAGGCATCACTTCTCATCATCATTCAGCTGAATTATTTTGTGGTTTACAGTGTAACATTTATGATCTGCCAACCTGATGGCTGAGAGGAGCCTGGTGCAATGCAGTATCTGCTTGGAGGGCAAGGGGAGCAGTCATTAGAAGAAGTGGCTCCTTTGTCCTGGAGAATGAAACCGACAGGACAGGGTAATGGAGCACTGCTCTGCTCGGGGCAGTAATGTCCTGCTGGACATATATCTCCATACATCTGAGAGACTGAGGCAGGCTCTGTGGCTCCAGACGAACAGAAATGGCCTTTTATGGAGGGAGGACGAGATGTAAAATTAAGATATACACCAGCAGAACAGGCTCTAATGGGAATTTCTGTGCCATTGAACTGCAGAGCAGGGTCCAGTGGGGCTGATTAGTGCATTGGTGTTACAGTAGAATCCGGGAGGACATGGAGAGCAATCCAGCTGAGATTGCAACCCCTCAATCATACTTGCAGTGCCCGCAGGGCAGGGAAGCGGGGTGGTGCAACCCTCCAAACAGTAAAAACCTAGTAGAAGAAAAAGCATAGTACTATTCACTTGTTTAATAATTAAAACCATTACGGTTTTAAAAAAATAAAAATTATTTTAATTTTCAAAAAAATCATTGGATTACTATAATGTAAAAAAACGTTCAGTTTTGTGGTAATGAAAATCATTATTGAAAATAAATGACAATAGTACAACAATTGTCCTGAAAATAACATCAATGCAAAATATAAATAAGGACTTAATTTACTTTATGCAATACATTTAAATTTGAGGAGAACACATTTCTAGGTCATATTTCACTCCAAAAATCAAAATAAATAATTAAGAATTTTTTTTAGCACCATTAAGATTGAATAATTTAAATATTATACATTTAAAAAATGCTATATAATGGTAATGAAAATCATAATTTGCAGTCAGAATAGTAAATGTCAAATGTAAATGTAAGTTTAATTTTCTATTTTTTTCCCTTTTTTGAATGTATTTAGGAAGAAATATGATCCAGACATTTCTTGACATTCAAGGAATCCTATTTTTAGAACCATAAAGAATTAACAAAAATTACATTTGCTTATTTTAGTTTTAAAATCATTGTATTACAGTATTTGTTTTATTGTAATGTAAAAATGTCCTGCATTACAGCAAGGAGAATCATTACTGAAAATAATGGGAATAGTAGAAGTAAAATATCAAGATAGACAGGGTAACTATAAAAAGTATGGTAGAACGTGTATCTGTCCCAAAAATAATGCTAAAACTTTAGACAATGCCAAATATGAATGTAGAATTTATTTTCTTATTTTTATCTTTGTGATTCTGGGGTAAAATACAACCCAGACATTCCTTAACAGGCTTTGAGAGACTCACCCATTTAATATTTACCTGGTGGGCATGGTTTGCAGGAAGGCTGGGATGGCAGAGGCTGATAAGTACCAGGCAGACAGATGGCAGGCTGGACGCTGCCATACGGACACACGTGACCAGACGGACACTGACGGCCTGAACAGACAGATCATAAAGGTAAGAAACTGGCAGTATATAAATAGATGATGTCTAGACATCTCATGGCAACAGTACTAAATAATTCAGACAGCACTAGGGCAACCCTGTAGAGATGCTGTGGTTAGTCACGAAGATAAATGGCAGGAGGACTTAGACACCGTCTCTCTCTATTTATGAAACCCGCTCAGTGCTCTGTACATCCAGTACCCCAGTTTAACTGATGCCCAGAGGACAATGTGGATTTCTGCCTCGTCAGTGTTACATCCTACCGGGTTGATGTCCTGTTACAGAACCTGCCGGACAAAAACTGCCCTCAGGACAGCGGAGCTCTGCAGAGCTCTGACCCCAGTCTGGACAGTAGAATCCAGGGGTACATGGCTGACAATCTGTCTCAGATACAGCACCACGCTGGCCCAAGAAGGAACCTGTAACACAGAACAATCAGAGATCATTTGGTTAAACAGCAATGAGAAACAGACACAAGATTATATTTAAATATTAACAAGATACTGTGCACCCGAATGCTAGTTATACTTCTATAAATCAAACTGGAGGTGACATAGTAATGTCTCTTCAAAACATTACACGATTTGCAAAATAGCCCAAGGAAAAAGTGAAATGTCTAAATAATGTCATTATTTATTCCCCCGCATGCCTTTCAAACATGTATGAAACAAAATGAGATGTTTTGAATGATGCTAAAGTAAATCTGGGGTTGTTGAATTTTTTAAAATGTTTTTGAAAGACGTCTCTTATGCTCATCAAGGCTGCATTTATTTGATCAAAAAGTAAAAACAGCAATATTGTAAAATATTATTTCAATTTAAAATAACTTTTTTCTAACTGCATTTTAATATATTTTAAAATGTAATTTATTCCTGTGATGGCAAAGCTGAATTTTCAGCATCATTACTCCAGTCTTCAGTGTCACATGATCCTTCAGAAATCATTCTTATACGCTGATTTGATGCTCAAGAAACAGTTTCTATTATTATCAATGTTTAAAACCAGTGTGCTGTTTTTTTTTTGTTGTTGTTGAAAACGACAGGATTTCAGGATTCTTTTCAGCATTTATTTGAAATAGATATCTTTTGTAACATAATAAATGTCTTTACTGAAAATTTTTTTCAGTTTAATGCATCCTTGCTGAATAAAATTAATTTTCATAAAAAAATCTTACTGATCTCAAACTTTAGAACAGTAGAGTATGTTCATTCTCCAAAAAGGACAAAAAAGCACAATAAAACTAGTCCATACTGTACTACTTGTGTGTTATATTTCAAATCCTCTGATGTCATTTGATAGCTTTATGTGAGGAACAGACCAAAATCTAGGTCATTATTCAATGAAAATCATCCATTTTGGAGCTTGAAAACCCATCATCCCTCTATAATTATACAGTATTGTTTGGAAAAGAGCAGCGTGAACATTCTGCTAAATGTCTCCTTTTTTGACATACAGAAGAAACATAACTATACAGGTTTGAAATGACATGAGAGTTAGTAAATAATGTCAGAATTTTCATTTTGGGGAAAATTTTTGTTTCAAACTCTACCTGGTGGGCAGGGTTCGGGTCGTGCACTGCCAATTGGGCAGTAGTGCCCTGCAGGACACACATCCCCAATGAACTGAATCTGAGAATAGACATCCTCCATTGTATGAGCCCCAGGTTCTTCACAATCTAAAAAACAAAAAATAAATTAACTACTATTACAATGCTTACACTCATTACCATGATCAAACACTGCACTAGGTGGAAAAAATGACCTGTGCTATTGTAGTACTGAGGCGTAGGGCTGTGTGATCTTTGAATACAGTAGTATCCCGGACTACAGGGTCCAGAAGGTGAACTCAGCCCAGGTTCTGCACAGTACTGTCCTGGTGTGCACGACTGACACATCTCTACTGATGCTGCTCCTATTCAAACACCCACAATGTTAGTTTCATTCATCCATATTTAACAGCACAACTATGCTACATATGCTGGAATAAGACCTTCTAATGAGCCAAATGTGCCCAGAGGACAGGGCTCCATATGGCTGGCACCCGCTGGGCAATAGAAGCCAGCTGTGCATCTGCCTCCCGTGGAATCTCCAACTGGCTCTGAGAGCGAGGCACCCTGGTTACACACGTAACTGCAAAATCCGAGAGATTAGCATGAGAAAACAGGCCTATATTATTCAACAGGACATTTTGCGGGAGTTGAGCTGGCTAATAAGCTCACTCACCCTGGAGAACAGTTGCCTGTAGGGGTGTCCAGGCCAGAGGAGCTGCAGTATTTACCAGGGGGGCAGGAGATACACTGATCCTTGCTAGACAGGCCTAACTGACCATTAAAAGTGCCCACAGGGCAGGGGAAGCTCACTCCGGACTCTGAGCCTGTTTAAAATACACAGGATAGAGTAAAAAGAGGGTTCAAGTGTCCTCATCTTGCACTCACAGTAATTTTGCCAGTACCTGGAGGGCAGTAATATCCCCTAGAACAGGGCACAGGTATAGAAGTTCCACCTGTTACTGTGTCTGAACCAGCACAAAAATATCCAGCTGGACACACAGAACATTCTGCCTGTGGATATAAAGTAGATACAGTATTTATCTTCAAGCTTTCATAGTGTTTTTCTTTCCGTTCCTTCAACATAATTTACTGTATGTCGAAGAGTTTGACATTTATCTTTTTATGAAGGTCTCATTAAAACTTTTTACCATGCTTAATCCCTTATTTTTGCTACTTTTACATATAGATTTTATAGTTTTACTTGCCCCAGACTCACACTTTCAATCTTAAATTATGAAATTCCATCATAAAAATATAAATTGTTACATTTTTAAAAACATGTTGATTTAAAAAAAGTGAAATAATCATTGACTATTTTATTATTTATTGCGTGAAAATTATTTATCGCAATTTTTAAAACATTACAGTTGTACCACAGTTGTGGAATCATTCAAAAATAATAAATGTTACATACATAATAAATGTTTTTTAATGGTATTATCAAGAAATTGTTTACTTGTTTACCAAAAAGAAAAGTGTAAGTAGAAGATCATGATCAAGAAAATATGAGACATGTGTTGAACAAAGAAAAATCAAGGTAAATATTACTTGTAATATGAATATTTTAACTGCATAATTTCCAATGAAGCTGACTTTTTTTTATTTTTATTATGCAAAAATTATTTAGTTGCGTGTATTTGTATATATATAATGGCAGAAAAGATACTATGAAATTAGTAGTTATTTCCTTCTAAAATTTGCTCCATAAACACCATTTTCACCACAAATGCTCATTTGAGATGAGCTGGAAATCAGTGTTATTTTAGTATTATTTATAAACTATTATATTATTAATTAATTAATTATCAATTAATTATTTATAAATATTTTGAATTAGCATTTATTTTTTTATATCCATTTTACTTTAAGTTTTAGTAATTTTATTACGTGTTTTTGACAATTGTATTAGCTTTAATTTATTTTTTACTTTAATTTTAGTATTTCAACAAACTTATTTTTAAACTTATTTTACATTAAGTTTTTATGCTTTTCATATTTCTGTTTTTAGATTTTTAGTAGTTTTAGTTTAACAATAATTGGAATTACGAAGAAACACCTTTTATGTTACCAATTTCAACAGGGTATTAAGAAATCATGCCTCTCTCTCAACTGACCTGCCCCTGGAGGTTCTGGTACGTCCCAAGCGGACAGGGGATCTGGGCAGGGCTGCCAGGTGGACACATATGCCCAGGTGAGCAGATGAAGTGAGCAGGATGGCTGGAACTTTGCCCCTGTGGGCAGTAGTAGCCCATCTGGCACACATGAGAAGGTGAGGAGAGCCCCCTACTGGAACAAGCAAATCCTACAAAGAAAATGTCCACAAATCAGCAGAGACCAAATGATCTAAAAAAATAAAGTCCAAAGAGCAGTACTGACCAGGAGGGCAGGGCAGACAGTCAGACAGCTTAGTGTTCCTGCTGCTGTTGCTGTAGTAGCCTTCTGGACAAGGCTCAGGGGACGAGGACCCTACGGGACAGTAGTGTCCTTGAGGACATCTACCACCCGTTCCTCCATCCACAGGTGTGGGGGACACGGCTCCTGAGAGACAAAAGTGTCCAGCTGCACACGGTCCAGATACACCACTCTGTCCAGGAGACTCGCAAAAGAAACCTGCCGGGTGGAAAGTTTGTGGGACATTTCTCAGTCGAGTTTTGACAGATGCTGAAAGCACAAGGGGCTGTGACTGAAAATGGTGTGACTCAAATGGTTTGAAGAAATAGGGCAGCATCACCCTCTGAGAATAAGAGATGCGTAACACTGAGAAATGACTTGATAGGAGTTTAGTCACTTGTAGAAATGGTACCTGGAGGGCAGGGTAAACAGTCTTCACGGCTGCTCATTCTTGTATGGGGATTAATAGTCCCTGCTGGACAGGGGTGCTGATTTTGTAGATGGGTGCCCGTAGGGCAATAATGGCCCACTGGGCATTCAATGCCCTCAGAGGAGGAACCATTGGCGGGACAGTAGTAACTGAAAAGTAGTAAGTGAAAAAATTAATAATATTTGTAATGTGAAATTATTCATCTTTACTGTACAGTGGATGATTGGATGGTGAAGTATATAATTTTTTGTGCCACTAGCGCCACCTAACAGCTAACAGAATGCAAAATTAATGATAGCTTTCCTGAACACTCCACCATCTGCTATTGGGCGACTGATAAGAAAGCACCGCCCCCCAAACATTCAATGGTGCCTGCCCACTTTTTTTTTTTTTTTTTTAATTCCTATGGAAAGTATTTTTCCCATGGGTATTAAAAAAAAATGTCTTCGTTAAAAAGCCATGAACCAAATCAGCCAGCTCTGAGATGAATCACAACATTACAAAATTTTGATTTAATTTTTAAGTATAAAAAACAGACAATAAGACAAGGTACAAGACTGTGTACTTAACAACCTAAATGAGGGAAAGAACTACGATCCCATGAAGCATTGCAAATGACAATCAAATAAAAAATGATGGAGAAATATAAAACTCTTGATTAGTGTAGGGAGACTGACTCTATTTTATGTCATCTGCAGTGCTTCATGGGAGTGGCACAATTTACTTGATTCTCTGATTTGGTAGACATTTCTTTGCAGAATCATGGGTAATGTAGTTTTTACCAGGAATTGTGCAGTTAAACAACTATTTATTTAAATATGTTGAAATAATGCGGGCTGATGGCTTCAACAAAAGCATATACAGTACCATCAATTACATTTACATTTACATTTAGTCATTTAGCAGACGCTTTTATCCAAAGCGACTTACAAATGAGGACAATAAAAGCAGTCAAAACTAACAAAAGAGCAACAATATATAAGTGCAAATGACAAGTCTCGGTTAGCCTAACGCAGTACACGTAGCAAGGTGTGTGTGTATGTATATATATATATAAATATACACACATATATATATATATATATATATATACATACACACAGATGTGTTTTTAGTCGTTTCTTGAAGATGGTTAAGGACTCACAGTAGGTCTGTCTTTAAAGGTTTGTAAGTTATTGTTCAAAATCAGTTCCGCAATGGAGAAAATGAATGGGATTTTTACTTCTGGAAACCGCCTGTTGCACTCTATTGGCTGAGTCAATGTTAATGTGTCAGGTTTGTTGTGATGTTTTGAAAACACCACAGAGTTTTGGGAGAATTAACGTATAAATGTCATAATTCTAGCTGTCTCTGCACCACCTGGGAGAGCAGAAAGTATTTTAACATGGAAAAAAATAATACACTTCACCTATAAATGTTAAACTTTCTTGTGTATGTATAAGTGCGTCTACCCCTGGGGACACAGGCTGCAGCTGGCCTGTCTCTCTCTACTGCTGATGGAGCCTTCTGGACAGGCTTGAGGAGCGCCTGAGCCTCTAGAGCAAAAATAACCTGCGCGGGAGCAGATAACAGGATGAGGTGGGCCGTTTTGAGGGGAAGGTGGGTGTTTTTAATCTGCCTTGAATTGGGGGATCTGTCAATTACCTGTCGGACACGGTCCTCCTCTGTGATCGTTGACTGGCTGTTGGGGAGTATGGCTCCCTGTTTGCAGTAAAAACCTTCCCAGCATTCTCCACTGGGTGAAGTCAGCCCAGATATGTCACAATAATGGCCAGCAGGACATGACAAACACTCTTCCTGTAAGAAAATGGTATCTATGGCCTTTACAGAAGTGACTGCTGGCAATTGCACTTCTGTGATCTCATGTTGTTGCACTTTTAATCTAAATAGAGAAATTCGTCTTACCATTTTGACCAGTTGGGTTTTGTTACTGAAAGTGCCCTCTGGACAAGGCTGAGGTTGAGCAGTGCCTTGTGAGCAAAAGTGACCTGCAGGACAAGGCACCCCTCCTTCTTGAAAAAAAAAAATATATATTAACATAAATAATATATATGAATTATTACATACCGTATTATACAAGTAATATATTTAATGATTTAAAAGTTTCTTATGCTCATCAAGGCTGTATCTATTTGATCAAAAATACAGAAAAAAAATAATTTTGTGAAATATTATTACAATTTAAAATGAGTTTTCTATTTTAATATACTTTAAAATATAATTTATTCCTGTGATGCAAAGCTGAATTTTCAGCATCATTACTCCAGTCTTCAGTGTCACATGATCCTTCAGAAATCATTCTAATATGCTGATTTATAATCAATGTTGGATCAGTGCAGCTTAATATTTTTTGGGAACTGTGATACTTTTTTCAGGATTCTTTGATAAATAAAAATAGAAAAAATAAATTCAAAATAGAAAAATTCAAAATAGAAATTTTGTGTTACAATTATACACTATTCAAAAGTATGGGGTCAGTAAATGTTTTCTTTCTTTTTCTTCCTTTTATTCAGCAATGATGTGCTAAATGGATAAAAAAAAGTGAGAGTAAAGACTTATATTGTTAGAAAAGATTTCTATTTAGAATAAATGCTGTTTTTTTATTTTATTCATCAACGAAAAAAGTATCACAGGTTCCAAAACAATATTAAGCAGCACAACAGTTTCAGCACTGATAATAAATCAGCATATTAGAATGATTTCTGAAGGATCATGTGACACTGAAGACTGGAGTAATGATGCTGAATTCAGTACTGCATCACAAAAATAAATTATATTTTAAAGTATATTAAAATAGAAAAAACAATATTAAAAATTGCAATAATATTTCACAATATTACTGTTTTTTTCAGTATGTTTGATCAAATAAATACAGCCTTGATGAGCATTAAAAACTCCATTAAAAAACATTACAAATCTTACTGATCCCAAACTTTTGAACGGCAGTGTGTATATACACTGAACAAAATTATAAACGCAACACTTTTGTTTTTGCCCCCATTTTTCATGAGCTGAACTCAAAGATCTAAGACTTTTTTAAATCAGCATATTAGAATGATTTCTGAAGGATCATGTGACACTGAAGACTGGAGTAATGATGCTGAATTCAGTACTGCATCACAAAAATAAATTATATTTTAAAGTATATTAAAATAGAAAAAACAATATTAAAAATTGCAATAATATTTCACAATATTACTGTTTTTTTCAGTATGTTTGATCAAATAAATACAGCCTTGATGAGCATTAAAAACTCCATTAAAAAACATTACAAATCTTACTGATCCCAAACTTTTGAACGGCCATGAATAACCATCTATACACATGTATATATAAATTATAAACATTTATCATCAAAATTTTTCATCATTTCTTTTATAATATACATAGTTCATAATATAAACAACTTGTCTTCATATAAAGCATTAAAATGTGTTGTTGCGTTCTCAGAAAAATAAGTAATAAAAACTA
>NW_015647437.1:653577-689536 GCF_001515625.1 Sinocyclocheilus rhinocerous
ATATATATATAGTATTTGCATCTTAGTGCTTCCATCAGAATTTTTAATGCAACATCTCAAAACTCTACCTTCAAAATTCTCAGAAAATTCTGTGGATGGAAACCTGGTTACTTTTACCTGAAGACTGCTTGTGAGGTTGAGGTGAGATGTTTCCATGTGCACAGTAATATCCCTCAGAGCATTTTCCTGTGACAGAGGTGGAGTTCTGAAGAGAGCAGTAGTGTCCTCCATCACATTCCCTACATTCAGAGAGGACGCTCAAACCAGAGTCAGGACTGTATGCTCCCACCGGACAAGGCCTCCAGTCATAACCTGTGCCTTCAGTACAATAGAAACCTAAGGGGCAGACAGATAACAGCCTACATATGACTGCTGGATTTGGGTGAAATCAGTCAGCATGTTTATGTAATGTGTCTCTCCACTGTGTGGTGCTGTTTGCAATTTAATTGAGTTTCTTGAACCTGTTATAAACTTAGGTAGTAATTAATTGACACTACTTTTACTACTAATCTAGTAGCATCATATAATGGATATGTTCGGAATACCATACTACCATATACTATAATTAATGTAATAAGAATCTCTGTAGTACTAGACCTGTATAGTATAGTAAAGTATTTTTTTTTAACTGAAAATATCAGCTGTGATATTAAGTCACATTTACTGTATATATACAGTACATATAAACTTATATTATATTCAAAAAAATTATTTTATATATTAAAAATAATTTACATCACATGCTGGGACATCTTATTAATCAGATACAGATAAACGATACATTCATTAATTTCATGCATTAAAAATAAATATGTCATTTTATTTAATTATTATTTGATCAGATTGCTAAGTTATTTTTTACAAAACTTAAAAAAAAAAACTACAAAATAATTTTTTTTCCCAAAATGATAACTGGATACCTCTCACAGAATGAAATACGCAGTGGGTTGAGGTCATGTGACAATGAAGCACACTACTGTTTAAAACATGAACAGTTGCATAAATGCAAACTGTTTCACATACTTTTTCAAAATTGTTGGCAGAATATACAAGCGCAGCATCCAGTAAGCAGTACACTAGTACTCCATTCCAAACATAGCCAACGAGAGACCAAAGCACCAACCAGCTGGGCACAGCAGCTGGGCTCCATCCACACAGTACCAGCCAGCTGTGCAGGGCCAGCACTGAGAGGCTTGAGTGATGGTTACAAAAGTCCCAGGATCACATGGCACAGGGAGAGTGGTTCCTGGAGGACAGTAATGACCCTCTGGGCAGATGTGGCCAGAGACCCCATCAATAGGGGTGGGAGTCTCAGCTTTCTCGGCACAATAAAACCTTTTGGGGAAACATGATGCCATAAGTTTAACCAGGCATCTGTATTGAAGTTATAGTGTATACAGTATATTACTTGGCTCATACCCATTAGAGCAGAGTCCACTGGGTTCAGTCAGACCAGTAGAGGCACAGTAAAACCCTCCAGGGCACGACTGGCACACCTCAGCACTCCTAAGTCCTGTACTGTTAGACCATGTTCCCATCGGACAGGGCACAGGACTGCCAGTGCCTATAGTAACAGACAGAGACCTTCAAAAAACTGAATGAAATCAAATCAGTATTATTTCATCAGAATAACATGTATAAAAATTCTATATCACATGCTATATCATGTAATTAAACAGAAGTAAATAGACAGAAGTTTATATATTTATGTATTTTATATAGATAGATATTTGTGTATAAATATATATTGTATATTTATTTATTTATTTATATATATTCTATATAATGATTCTATATAAATCAGTATATAATTATATATATTTTCAGCCAGAATTTTAATAGCAGTACATGCCTATGTCGTCCTTAGTACAAAGTATCTTGTAAGACAGGCCTGATAAAGGCTAATTTTAGTGGGTGAAATTACTGAAATACCTTTTGGACAATAGTGACCAACTGGACATACTGTCCCTTTAGGACCATCCAAAGGACTGGGTGAATGGGAGCCCTCTCTACACCAGAAACCAGCCAAACACAGCCCTACCAACAATCATTTAAACACAGGGCTTGTATAGCAAAAATATATGGCATGTGTGATAAACACACGATTCAGACTTTTTATTGAAATGTCATCAGTCTCACCTGCAGGTTCTTCAAGTCCAAAATCCGGACAGTAATGTCCTGATGGACACAATAGACAGTCATTTTGGCTGTCCATGAGCTCACGAGGGTTATAGGTGCTGGCAGGGCATGGAAATTGTTCTGCATAGCCTGTTCCTTTAGGACAGTAATGTCCCTTTGGACAAGGCTGCAGGACAGACATATTTGCAGCCCCAAATGTTTCATCGCAATAAAAACCTGGTGTAGGAGAAACCAAAAAATAGGATACAAGCTTCAGTACGTTTTCCAGAAATAGAAATGTGGGAGTGTGTCACACAGTTTGCTTTAGATGACTGCAGCTTGCCTGATTCACAGATTGTACAGTTTGCCTGCTTCTGCTTGTCCTGATATGTCCCAGTGGGACAAAGAATTGGGACAGGGCTTCCTGGGGGACAGTAGTGACCGACCAGACACGGCAGAGCTAGGTCATCTGTCTGACCAGCCGGGCACCAGTAACCTACCACTAGCACTTTACTAGTCTGGGTTTTGTGCAGTGATGGTTCTCACCCTGCCTGCAGGGGGCGGTAGGAGCCTGAAGGCCTGGAGTAGCGCAGTAGTAACCCGCTCTACAGGGCTGACACTCGTCCTTGCTCACGAGGCCCACTGCTGGGGAGAAAGTCCCAGCTGGACATGGCTGTGGTGCACTAGAGCCCTCGTCTGGGGAAAACGATAGATATTCATAACTAAGATAAATTCGACTGAGGCTGGTTTTAAATCAGCTACACCTGAATGACCCAGTAATTACCACAGTAAGTTCCTGGAGGGCAGATGTTGCCTGTGATGCCATCTGTAGGCCTGGATGAAGTGGCTTCCTTTGTGCAGTAATAACCAAGAGAGCACGGTCCACTCGGCAGGGCTAGACCTGTTTCAGAAGGTCAGGTGTAAACAGACCATTTTACAAAAGCACATAGGGAAGTTGTTGCTTTGCATCAGGTGATCACGCACCGGTTGCATTGCAGAAAGCTCCTGGAGGGCAAGATACAGGCTCAGAGGTCCCAGCGGGACAGTAAAACCCCTCCTGGCATCTGCCCCCGGTGGAGGAAGCAGGGCATAGGCAGTTAGCGTTAGTGTAGTTGTCCAGGTCAAAGGGCTGAGCATTCCAGGCAGCAGATACACAAAACCATCCTGTGTGATGATTTTATTTGTTGAAACTCAAATTTGGTTTAATATTTAGTTGAAATATTGATTGTTTTACTCAGGTGATGCACTCACCAGCTTTACATTTCCCAGACACTGCGGACAGGTGCTCTTTCTCACAGTAGTGGCCTGGAGGACAGGGCAGGCAGCTGTCCAGGTTGTGGGTCATCGGCTCGGGGTTGTAATAGCCTCGTGGGCAGGGGAACTGTGTGGCATGCTTTGTTCCTGTAAACAAAGATTAGCACTGCATACTACGAAATATATATTCTTTAATTAAATTATACTTTTAGTCTAGTGCCACTAGCACATTTTTTAATAGTTTAAAGCAGTAAAAATCTGCCAGTACCACAACACAAAATACTTTAATACGTGTATATATTCTCTGAAAATTTGTCTTAACATTAGAGATCCACTGATATAAAAAATCTGGCCGATACTGATAAGCCAAGAATTATTTTCATGTTATGGTCGATATTATAATGTATACTATTTAGTCGAATTATTGTTAAGCAGACGATCAAAACTACGAAAACTCCCATAGATTTTCATTGAGGGGGTCAAAACTTTTGCACAAAGAAGAGTAATACAGAATTTAAGCTGTCTATCACTAGCAAAGCTTAATTACTGTCCTAGGACAACATGCTAAATCATGCTAACAGCATGCTAATCATGCTAAAAACATGCCAGCAACATGTTAATCATGCTAAAACATGCTAGAAACATGCTAATCATGCTAGAAACTTGTATGTAACATGTTGACAACATTCTAATCATGCTAGAAATGTGTCAGCAACATGCTAACCCTGCTATCAACATGCTAGCAACATGCTAATCATGGTAAAACATGCTAGTAACATAAGGTGACCAGACGTGCCACTTCCCGGGGACACGTTCTGCCCAGGATTTCTACATTGCCTAAAATAACCAGGTTTTGGCTGGTTGTGCTGCGCAGATTGATCATTGTATGACATCTGCAGCATCTGACATCTGTATGACAAGTGCAGCGAAAGCAGAGACAGATGGATCTTGCTTTCGAATCACTCTCGCGGTACTTTGATGTCATACAACGATCGTGAAGTGCAAACAGCCAAACCTGGTTATTTTAGGCAATATAGAAATCCTGGGCAGAACGTGTCCCCGGGAAGTGGCACGTCTGGTCACCTTATAGTAACATGCTAATCATACTAATAGCACGTTAACAACATGCAAATCATGCTAAAACGTGCTAGCAACATGCTAATCAATTATATCACGTAATGTTAAATCGTGTTAGCAATGTGCTAAATCGTGTTAGCAATGTGCTAAATCATGCTAGCAACATGTTATCAACATCATCTAATCTATCTAAACTTTCAAACTTCAGACTTTTAAAACTGCTTCAAAATTTCAGACAAGGCTTTTTCAAGCCAACTTCAAAGTTTGTTTGCAAACTTTACTCATCTAGCTATTATCTAATACTGATTTGCTGCTCAAGAAACATTTATTATTTTTTATCAATGTTAAAAACAGTCATGCTGCTTTATATTTTTCTGGATTCTTTGATGAATAAAAATGTTCAAACGAAATTTTGAAAAAGAGAGCTTATTGTAATTTTAATTTTTGTAACAATGTAAAAGTCTTTACTGTCAGTTTTGATCATTTTAATGCATCCTTGCTAAATGTATTAATTTCTTTAAAAAAATCTTACTGACACAAAAACTTCTGAATGATAGTGTAGATAAACAATCTTTTGGCAATATAATAATCCAATATATATACCAACTAAAAAGCAAAAATTTTTGGTACCAATAAAATACTAATATATTGTGCAACTATATTTTGGTTCTCCTAAAATGTCAGGGTTTTTTGGTGAATTTATCACGCTTTAACAATTTTTTTTTTTTTACTGATACTCAATAGAATGTTATTTTCTTGCATTGTATGCACTACTGTTTTCCATTCATATTTCATTCTGCCTCTTACCTTCAGGGCAGTAGAATCCAGGAGGACAGGGGTACATAGTGTATTTGCTGGTACTCTCTGGGCAATAGTATCCAGCATGGCAGGGACTGCACTTAATCTGTCCTGTCAGGTTGGTATAGGTGCCCGCAGGGCAGGGAACAGGCACGGCACTGCCAGCGGGGCAGAAGTGCGCTTGAAGACAGAGACCACCTTCAGAATCAGAACCTGTATAAACCATAACACCACAGTCAATAGTGGAATACAAACAGACAATCAGCCCATGATGCTATCAAGTTAACAAACATGGTTGGATGGTGCCACCTGTGGATGACGATGCCCCAGCAGGACAGTAGAACCCCTCTCGGCAGAGTCCAGATGGTCAACTCAAGCCCACTGAACCGCAGAATTGCCCAGCAAGACACAAAGAGCACCCCGTTTTCTCAGTGACATACAGACTATAAAGACAAAAAGAAATCTGTTAATCGTTTTATTTACCCATCTTGGTTTGGTAGGACCATTTAACCCTGTGAAGTACAGTACCTGTTTGAAAAAGTGCCAAGCGGGCAGGGTAAAGGAAGGCTGGTGCCCTCAGGACAGTAATAACCTATGGGGCACGGCCCACCCACCCCTGTGCTAATATTCGCATCAGGATTCTTGAAGTTTATGCCTGCAAAAGTCACATGAACCACATATGCTTAGATGGCACAATCCAATTCAACAGAATGAAGACAAAGCCAAATGTCGATGTAATCAGACATACCTGCGAGGCAAAAATACCCAGCCTGGCAGGGACCAGTAGGTTCAACCAGTCCCCAATCCTCACAGAACATTCCTTAAAATGATAGGTGGGTATGATGATCATAAAACTACACCAGTGCTATTAAAACTGCCAAAGGTGTAAGTAAAGCAGGGGCACTGCTCTCACCAGCTGAGCACAGTAAACACTGCTCTACTTGGTTTTGTCCTGCTTTGGGGCTGTATGTGCCTGGAGGGCAGGGGAGGATGTCCTCCACTGTGCCCCCCAGGCAGTAATGTCCCTCTGGACACAACTGGAGCTCCTCCCCCTCCAGACACAGCCATCCAGTGGGACAGTCACTGCATTCTGCAGCACCTGCATTCACACACATTGACAATACACTGATCACAACTTACTTTATTATGCTTTGAGTTGACATTGTGAATGACTTGACGTGTATGAGCTGAAGGCAAAGAACAGACAAGACACAAAGGTGTTTATGACAAATGTAAATATAAATAATATGAATTTGCATATTTATACTAAGTTTGAAAAGCATGCACCACAGTGGTGATGGTAAAGTTTTTGAACACACAATAGCATCATAAAACTGCCCAAAAAAAGAGACCCAATCATAAAATCAAGAAGTGCACGAACTAATCATCTAGCATAACTAGAGTTTTAGGTTAGAATATTAACAAAAAAAAGTGCTATTTTTGTATTATTTATATACTATTACAGTTTGTATGAATGTTTCAAATTATCTTTTATTTTCATATTTTTCCATTTTCCATTTTAGTTTAAGTTTCTTTATTTTGGTTGGTCAGGCTTTGGTAATTTTTATCACCGTTTCCCCCCCTATTTTTCTATATAGCTTTAATTTAATTTTATTAAAAAAAAAATTTTTTTTTTTTTACCTTTTTTCTATTTAGCTTTCATTTCTTTTTATTTCAGTTTTAATAATTTTAATACTTAAACTTAGTTTATTTCAGTTAGTTACTGAGGCAACATTTTTGTTTAAATCATAAAGTATAAAATCATACACACACATACTATTTTTAATATACTACAGCATTAATCCTAATCTTCTGTTAAACTTTATATAATGCATAACATTCTAATTGGAATTCCAAATTTCACAAACTGCACTAAAATTACGCCATTAAAAAGTGTTTGATGTTTTAAGTCTGACAGAAATCTGAATATAATCTCTGGATATTCAGGTTCAGGAAAATGTATACCCATGTAAATGTAAAGTATACCTGTGCTATTTGAGTGTGTTCCATCAGGGCAGTGCAGAGGGGAAGTACACCCCTGTGGACAGTAATACCGTGTCGGACACCTGTTTCCTGTTACCCCATCATCAGGAATGGCCGTTTTAGCACCACCCGCACAATAAAACCCTATATGACAGAATGCAGAAGAACTCTGGTCAATTTTAAAAACAAAAGTCAATCTGGAGGAATTTGAGATTATGTCAGTTTGTACCTGGAGAACATATTCCAGTGGGCTGAGTGAGGCCAGAGCTGTTGCAGAAGAATCCAGCAGGGCAGAGCCAACAGGATGACACATTCTGGGCCCCCAGTGCATTACTCCAGGTTCCAGGAGGACAGGGGTACTCATGAGGGTGCCTGGTGCCTGCTGGACAGTAATAACCCATGGGGCATATGTCACCATATCTGGAGCTAATCTGTAAAAAAAAATGGATGAATAAATGAATGAATAGATCTTTCATTTTTTGGATTAAAACCCATCAAAACATCAACATGGGTGATGAACAGTATGCTGTTACCGGAGAGGCAACATGAGATCCACCAGTGCAGTAAAAACCAGGCTCACAGGGTCCCTGAGGAGCAGTCAGTCCAGGAGAGTGGCAGTACTGACCAGCATCACATGGGCCGCAGTGCTGCAGATCCTCCGCCCCTGAACTTGCCGTGTATGTACCCTGCAAATGAAAACAGAAAGTCAGATGAGGTTTGCATTCTGTATTGTAAGTCTTTTTAAATTGTAATAATATTTCACAATATTACATTTTAACTGTATTTTTGATCAAATAAATACACCCTGGGTGAGCAGAAGATACTTCTTTCAAAAAACTTTTGAATGGTAGTGTATAATAAATGGAAAATGAGGTTTCATACAGGGGGACATGAGTGAGCAATTAGGGATCCAGCAGGGCAGAAGTGTCCAGGTGGGCACAGGGGCTGCTGGGATAGGCCTGTCTTGTTGCACAGTCTTCCTGACTGGCATTCAGTGCATGAGTTGTAGCCTCTTCCCTGATGGAAAAGAAGTAAAATGGAAAATGAAACTGAAATTGAATAAAATTCATTAAATGAATACAATACAATGAAAATGTTACATGGTGTAAATGCTCTAAACATGTAACTTACTAGTTGGAAAGTTCCCAATGGGCACGGTTCGGCCCTCACAGCTCCTTCCAAAGAGTAGTGTCCCTCCTCAGCTTCATGTTGGACTGGTGTGGCTGAACCTCCGGTGCAGTAATACCCCGCAAAGCATGAACCAGAAGGGGATGTACAGTTTGTTCCTAAACAATAATAACTGAGACAACAACAACAAAAAAACATAAGAACTGAAATTTAAGATTTTAAATTAAAGGGACAGTTCACACAAATATTAAAATTCTGTCATCATTTACTGAACTGTTGAGTCAAACCTGCATGATCCTCTGTGGTGCATAAAAGATGTTTAGAAATTTTTTTTTCTTGTCAATACAGTTAAAGTCAATGGTAACCAAAACAGTTTGGTTGCTAGCATTCTTCATAATATCTTCTTTTATGTTCCACAGAAGAAAGAAAGTCATGCAGATTTGGAACAGCATGAAAGTGAGTAAATGATGACAGAATTTTCTTTTTTGAAAATGCTTTAAAAAAGAAAACTGAATGCTTATTTATAACATGCACGCACGCAGGTTTTTTTTTTTTTTTTTTTACATTTTGCTCTTGCAGTCATACCCTGGAGGACAGTGGACACACTGCACTGCATGTTGGAGACCCGTGCTGTTACTGTAGGTTCCTGAAGGGCAGGGCTGTGGGTGAACTGAGCCCGGTGGGCAGAAACTGCCAGCAGGACACACACCCCCTTCATGACCATCAGGAGGAATCTGTCAAGGCCAGAAAGTTTGATTATTCATTAAAAATTCATCAAAGGCAAAGATAAAGGGATATTTCACCCAAAAATGAAAATTCTGTCATAAATACTCTCATGTCATTCCAAATCCATAAGACCTTCATATCTAGAAGACAAACTAAGATATTTTTGATGAAATCCGAGAGCTTTCTGACCCTGCATAGAAAGCAACACAACTGACACATTCAAGGCCCAGAAAGGTAGTAAGGACATTGTTAAAATGGTCTATGTGATATCAGTGGTTCAAATGTAATGTTATGAAGCTACTACAATACTTTTTGTGCCTAAAGAAATAAAAAATAATGACTTTATTCAGCAATTTCTTCTCTTCTGTGTCAGTCTTCGACACACGTTCACAACAGTACTACGACGCATGTGTGTGCTGCTGCTGATGCAGGAGCCGGTGTTCTGACGTAGAACGTCCATCTCTCTTAGTTCATCGTCTGTATATTGTGGTTCAATTAAGTAAGGCTGGGCAAAAAATGGCAAGTCATCCTCTCTGATGAAATCAGACATGTTTACGAAGACTGTTTTATATACAGCATTTGTTTTCCTCTGCTTGTAAATAAGGCGCAGCGCATCCGAGTTCTACGCTTGCATTATGGTACTCTCGTGAACACGCAAAGAAGACTGACATGGAAGAGAAGAAATTGTGAAGAAATCACATGGACTATTTTAATGATGTTCTTACCACCTTTCTGGGCCTTGAACGTGGTAGTTGCGTTGCGGTCTATGCAGGCTCAGAAAGCTCTCTGCTTTCATGCATAGAAAGCAACACAACTGACACATTCAAGGCCCAGAAAGGTAGTAAGGACATTGTTAAAATGGTCTATGTGATATCAGTGGTTCAAATGTAATGTTATGAAGCTACTACAATACTTTTTGTGCCTAAAGAAATAAAAAATAATGACTTTATTCAGCAATTTCTTCTCTTCTGTGTCAGTCTTCGACACACGTTCACAACAGTACTACGACGCATGTGTGTGCTGCTGCTGATGCAGGAGCCGGTGTTCTGACGTAGAACGTCCATCTCTCTTAGTTCATCGTCTGTATATTGTGGTTCAATTAAGTAAGGCTGGGCAAAAAATGGCAAGTCATCCTCTCTGATGAAATCAGACATGTTTACGAAGACTGTTTTATATACAGCATTTGTTTTCCTCTGCTTGTAAATAAGGCGCAGCGCATCCGAGTTCTACGCTTGCATTATGGTACTCTCGTGAACACGCAAAGAAGACTGACATGGAAGAGAAGAAATTGTGAAGAAATCACATGGACTATTTTAATGATGTTCTTACCACCTTTCTGGGCCTTGAACGTGGTAGTTGCGTTGCGGTCTATGCAGGCTCAGAAAGCTCTCTGCTTTCATCAAAAATATCTTCATTTGTGTTCCGAAGATGACTTACGGGTTTGCAACGACATGAGGATGAGTAATTAATGACAGAATCTTCATTTTTGGGTGAACTATCCCTTTAAAGGATAAATGAAAAGTTTTTGTGTAATAATCTTACTGGACTCGTAGACCCCTGTCTACAATAGAATCCTCCTTCACAGTCCCCTGTGGGCTCAGATTTGCCCAAACTGGTGCAATATTTCCCCCCACTACATGGGGTACACTGTGATGCTTCACTCAGGGCTGGCCGGGATCCAAATGTGCCCTGTTCACACGGCTCTGGGACTGAGCTCCCCTCAGTACAGTAGAAACCCTGACATTTAAAGCAAAAAAACAAAAACGAAAAAGAAAAGAAAAGGCATTTTATATACATTACATCAAAAGTTTGGGGTCTGTAAGATTTTTAAACCTTTACTCCAGTCTTCAGTGTCACATGATCCTTCAGAAATTATTCAAATATACCAATTTTGTGCTCAAGAAACACTACAATAGAATCCTCCTTCACAGTCCCCTGTGGGCTCAGATTTGCCCAAACTGGTGCAATATTTCCCCCCACTACATGGGGTACACTGTGATGCTTCACTCAGGGCTGGCCGGGATCCAAATGTGCCCTGTTCACACGGCTCTGGGACTGAGCTCCCCTCAGTACAGTAGAAACCCTGACATTTAAAGCAAAAAAACAAAAACGAAAAAGAAAAGAAAAGGCATTTTATATACATTACATCAAAAGTTTGGGGTCTGTAAGATTTTTAAACCTTTACTCCAGTCTTCAGTGTCACATGATCCTTCAGAAATTATTCAAATATACCAATTTTGTGCTCAAGAAACATTTCTTATTTTTAATCAATGTTGAAAACACTTTTGCTGCTTAATATTTTTGTGGAAACAGTGCTACATTTGTAAGGATTCTTTGAAGAATAGAAAGTTAAAAAAAACAGCATTTATTTAAAACAAAATATTTAATGTGTCCATGCTGAATAAAATTAATTTCATTCAGAAAAAAAAAACACTCTTACTGGCCCCAAACATTTGAGTGGTAGTGTATTAGGCACAGTGAAGTAAAAATATTATGGCATTCTTAGTCATATTTACCTGTGGACAGACTGTAGGAGTGTGTGTGGTCAGAGTAGGACAGTAGTTACCAGGAGGACATTCCACACAAGCTTCTCCTCCATGTCCATACGAGTCATTTCTGAAGAAGCCAGACTGGCACGGAAATGAGTTTGGATGTCCGGTACCAGGAGGACAGAAGTATCCATCAGGACAGTTTCCTGTCTGATTGGAAAATTAAACAAGATAAGTGAAAGTTCACCCAAAATCTGCTCTTTTCCATGCATGGAAGCTGACACAGCCATGGTCACCATTCATTACATTGTATGAAGAGCAGTTTGGACTTTCTTCTAGATAACTAGTTTTGTATTCTGCATAAAAAGACAGTCAAATGGGTTTGGAATGACTTGAGGGTGAATATTTAATATTTAATTTAGTATTTTTGTTGGGTTGGTGCAAGCTGGTGAATAATTACTTTAATAGACTAAATAATCACCAGACAGTTGAAACAAAAACTACAGGGGAGCCATACTGGTTCAATAATGGGCTCTTCCTGGGGATTCTCTGTGTAGCAGTATTTGCCCTCTGGACACTTTGTGCAGTCTGAAGGGTCACGTAGTCCTGGCTGTCGATTGTAGGTTCCTTTGGGGCACGGAACAGGATTAGGATCCTGAGTAGGGCATAAATAATAGAAAAGAAAATAATTGCTATGTTTCATGTCATTGATCATCTGACACGATGATCAATGATGTTCGTAATGTTTCTGAGCCTTGAAATGATACTTACAACGCTTCCACCGGGGCAGTAAAAGCCTATTGGGCACAATACCGCTGAGCGCTGGGGTTCTCGATCCAGGCCCTGTGAGCAGAGGAAACCTGGGGGGCAGACCATTACTCTGAGCATGGCCTCTTCACTGGTGGTCTCACTGCTGCAGTAGTGACCCGGCAAACATGGCTGACACTCCACTGATCCCTCATCCTAACAAAAAAGAGCAAGACAGAGAGCCGGAAGAGAGGGAGACAGATAAATTAAATGGTGTATTCATTTATTACAATAAGACAACATGCATTAGAATAAAATTAGCTGTCCGGCTTACAGAATAACTTCCTGTTCCACAAACTTTTGGATTTATTGTGGCCGGATGAGGACAGAAGTAGCCAGCAGGACACACAGAGCAATCCTCTGCTCTCCGGCCCCCCTTTATCCGACGAAATGTTGCCCTGGACACATAGGAAAAGTCAAATACACTGAAATCTTATCTGGTTTTATCTTTGTTATTTCAGCCAATGAGACTGTGACTCACGGTGGGCAGGAAGTGGGTTTGGATGTACCCTCCTTACAGTAATAGCCTTCTGGACAGACCTGACAGTCCTCTTTCCCGCCGTTACCAATCTTTGTGCTGTAGGTGCCTGGAGGGCATGGATGCTGTGAGCCATATAACGTACCTGTAGAGATAAACACACATACAGTATATCAATACTTTAATCTGACTGTTCAATAGTCTTAAAAAATGAGTTTGACATAGAGGGGATCCAGAAAGGTAGTAAAGAAATCGGTAGAGGAGAAGTTGTTGAGTCATTATTTTTGTCTTCTTTGCACACAAAAAGTATTCTCGTAGCTTCATAACATTACGGTTAAACCACAGATGACATAAGGACTGTTTTAAGTCTCCTTACTACCTTTTTGGGCCTTGAACGTGGTAGTTGCATTGCTGTCTATGCAAGGTCAGAAAGCTCTCTCATTTCATCAAAAATATCTTAATTTGTGTTCCAAAGATGAACGAAGGTCTTACAGGTTTAGAACGACATGAGGTTGAGTAGCTAATGACAGAATTTTCATTTTTGAGTGATCAGTTCCTTTAACATGTCTTTCTTCAAGGTGGAAGTACATTTAGATGTTTCACACAGCTTTAGTACCTTCAGGACAGTAGTGTCCCGAGTTGCATCTGCCAGAGGGAGCACCCACTCCTGCTAAACAGTACCAGCCTCTCGGGCACGGCCGGCAATCGAGCTCCGACTCCAGTCCACTGCGGTCACTCCAGGTACCAGCTGGACACTTGTGCTGAGTGGGGAACATAGTGCCCACAGGACAGTAATGTCCAGGATAGCAAAAAAGCGGAGGCCTCTGGATGCCACCAGTGCCTGTAAAAGCAGAAATTGTAATTAAATAAAGTTAAATAGAACTTACAAAATCATAAACTACATGGCTTTGAAGGTAGTCTGGCACCTCGAAGACAGGCATAACGTGCGGGACACTGCTGGCACTGGGAGAGGTCAGTGAGGTCTGTGCGGTTACTAAGGGTACCGGGAGGGCAAGTGTTGGATGGGTCATTTGGTCGGGCAGAACCTGGTGGACACACAAACCTGAAAAAACAAACAAACAAAAAAATACACTTTTTGGCCAGAAAGTGGATAGTAAAATGTGACTTTAGCTAGATGGTCAGATGCCCAAAACCCAAAACCAGCCTGATAAGTCCAGCTTAGGCTGGTTTAATTTTTTTTTTCTCAAGTGTGAAATGCACTAACCCTGGCATACAATCCACATCAGCAAACTTCAGTGCAACTTGTGTGCATGCTTTGCCCGGGTAACAAGGCCTGCAGTCTGCCAGCGCATCCTGCCCCTCCAGGGGGTTAAAGGTGCCTGGTTGACAAGGCATTGGGCCACTTGTTCCTTCTGGACAATAGAAGCCTGGTGGACACTTTAAACAGTCCTTTATACCTATGATGAAAATAGAGACAAATATCAACATGACGGTAGATTTATATGGATGTGCTTTAATGAGAATGAAGGTTTTAAGAAAGAAATCTTACTCAGCGCCCCCTGATGTGGGGTGAAGGTCCCTTGAGGGCATAAGATCTCACTGAGTGTGCCTGCTGGACAGTACCTCCCATGGGCACAAAGCAAGCCAGGACCTGCAGAACCTACAAATCAAGAAGGGTTTCAAGTTTTAGTCCATGTCTATTAGCCTGAGGAGAGTGGACTTCTGAAAGTTGACTCAATACATTTTTGTAAAAAAAAAATAAAAAAAATAATAATAATTAGAAAAATTACTTAGTAATAGTATATACATATGTAAGATTAGTATTTTACATAAGTACATTTTATAAATTATTAATAGAATACTATTGGGTTAAAATGTGAATGTAATGTGTGTACATACAGTATATATACAGTATATGTGTGTGTGTGTGTTATATATACATATATGTAAAAGAAGAAAAAGAAGAAAAACAAAAAATAAACACAAGCAGCACTTTTACTCTTAAAAGTACAAACAATTATCTACATTTTAAGTCCGTCTGTTTAGGTCTACAACAATAAATTAAATAAACAGAAATGGAGATGTGCTTTACTTAAACACAAATGTACTATGATGTAAAACGTCGCAAAAAACTTTTCCATCGTCTCTGCACTCCAGACCCACATCACACACTCTTACAGTACATCACACTCAGGAAACAGCTGAGGGCAGGAAACCGTTCAACAGCAGTGGCTCATGTGGGTTTAGGAAAATTAAAGTTGCAGCTTACTGCAATCTTCGGTAAAACATAAAATCATAACATTTAACTATTTAGGTTTCTACAAAAGAGTATGTCTATAGAAGCCCAGTCATCTTTCACAGATAATATCATGACAACAAAAAGCAAAAGATAATGTGTATTATGCATATGTGTGTGTATGAATGTGATCATGCATACAGTATGTGTCTTGGGTTCATGCCCTAACCTGCGGGACAGAAGCGACCCTCTGCACACCTCTTGCAAGCTGCCCTACTTGTCTGACCCAGTTGTCCTCCTGCAGTTCCAGCAGGGCAAGGTGACCCGTGCGGCACACCCGTGCCTTCCTCACAGTAATACCCTTGTGGGCACAGAAACTGAGAGCTGGGCCTCCGAGACGTGCCCTCCAAACAGTAAAAACCTAGGAAGAATAAACCAATTCCAGCTATTATCGTGTGCATTACGATTATACAACATTCAATTCTGACCCTCGAATTTGATAGATGTTTGTCTGTTTGTGCGTTTCCAGACAGAATGTCAGTCTGTGCGTTAGTGGTGGGGATTTTAAAGTGACTCTTTCTGCAGGTTACATGGTTACACCAGTAGATGGCGACAAGTGACTGTTTCTTTATGAGTGGTCATTGAATCAAACAACTGATTCGTTAAAACACCCAAGAACACTTTATTCAGAAACGAAATAGCACTACTGCATGATGCCTGGAGACGTGTATTTGTTCATCGTGCTTTGAATTTCTTTGGAACTATTTTGCCACCGGAGCAAAAACAGACTAAAGTTGCATTCACATTAGTAAAAGCAGCCTTCTTTTAGTCAACGCAGCTAATTTGCATGAAAAAGTTGAACCCATTGCAAAATCTGCTTGAGGAAATTCCTGCAAAATTCCTGATCACACAGATTGGAATCACTGGATTTTGCCCATGAAATTTTGCAAAGCAACGGTAAACGTGATCACATGATCACAAAATTTCACCGGCAAACAATCTGTTCTCTACTGTCAATAGCACAAAGTACCGCTCACACAAACCAATCAGCTTTCTGTTGGAATTGTTCCCCCTTTATGTTAAATTTCCAATTTCATGGATTGCTATTACAATGACTGGATTTAACACTCAAAATGTCATTGACCATTGGCAAATGTGACTGCATTTTAACCGCCAATACTGTTAAAATGCAAGTTACCCAATATTAACTTTTTGTTTACTGAACTGTTGTTTAAAAGTCATTTCAAATGAGCACTTTTGTTTCTAATATTTACAGCCTTTGCGGCCAGTCAAACAAACAGCCCTCTTACTCTTGTTATATTGCTTAATTATGACATTAGTAAATAAACCCACAAGTAAAATCAATACATAAGTAAACCTGTAGGACATCGCAGGTACCTGCAGGACAAATAGCACAGTCCCTTTCTCTCTGTAGCCCCTCCTTTGGTCCATAAGTTCCTTCCGGGCATTGTATCGCGATATTTGCAACACAGTAATGCCCTGCAAAAACAAATGTTAACACTCAAAATGAGGTATTGAATGTGAAAAGCAAGCAGCCCAATCTGAAATACTGACTTACCTGCAGGACATACAACACAGTCTGATCGCTCTCCGTCTCGGTATGTCCCAGGGGGACAGGAGATAAGCTGTCTTGACCTCTGACCAAGATGAGACTGTCCCCTTGACCAGACCGGAGTCACTGTACTCCTGCAGGCTGATGAACCATTGCATTTTTTACACTCAGTCTGGCCCGGTATGTCTGAATAATGGCCCACGGGACAAGGAAGAGGTGCGGACATCTTTTTGTACGGACAGTGGCTTCCTTAAAGAGGAAATTATAGGGATTTACAAGGAGTTTTGTGTCTGTAAACTTGTATGCATGTTGTGACATTGATGCTTGTGTTTATTTTGGCTTTAGCAGGTGCAAGCAAGACATCAAATGCATGTGAATTAAACATGGGAGTCCATGTTTACCTGCAGGACACAGCTGACATTGAGCACTGCACAGAGTGGAATAGTAGCCTTCAGCACACTCAACACACTCCGTCTGGTTGAAGTTTGGTTCTTCTCCGAGGCCACACTAAAATAGTGAAACGAACAAATAAAAATGGTTTACACCAAAGTTTATGCTTAGGTTGAGTGTAATATTACCAAAAGGGAGGGGAAAAATCTCTTAAGCAGCACTTTAGTTTGTGCCCACCTTCATTTGAAAACCCTGTATGCAAACAAAGCCAAAGGGGCACGGCAGGCACTGGGTGAGTCCCTCTGGAGAATACTGTCCTGACAGACACGCTGTAAGGTTGCCTGATGTGCTGTCACAAGAGAAACCAGCGGGACAAAGCTTGCATTCCACACGGTCTTCTGTGCTAACCAAACCTGGGACACAGGGCTTTAAAAGACAATTACAAATACAATAAGGTTCACTTTACAAAAAGGTTCTATTAATGCATTAATTGACATTACCTAACAATGAGCAATGAACGTTTCTTACAGTATTGTTAAAATGTGTTAATAAACAGCTGTTCATTATTAGTTCACGGCAGCTCAGGTACATTAAATAATGTTAACAGATACAACTTTTGTATATTAATAATGTATTAGTAAAAACTGAAATGTAAATGAACATTAAATAAGATAAATAAATAATACTTCATTTATTTAATAGGTTACCTGGCAGTCCTGGATACTGCTTTTTCCAGTATAAGGGTTAAACATGCCAGTGGGGCATTTTCTGGGTGCAGACACATTGCCAGGACAGCTGAAATGTAAGGAAAGGAAAAGAAAATATTAATATATTAATACAATTACAAAAAAATCTTCTATAACCCTAAAATCACACTTACAACTTCCCTGCAGGACACTCAAGACAAATCCCTGATGAAAAGTAGGTTCCCTCTGGGCATAACATTTGAGTCTGATTACAGTAGATTAAACACTCTGAACCCTCAGGCCTAATGTCACCTCCTGCATCAAAATATTAAAAAATAAATTACTAACTGCAACAGTGATCAGTAAGCACACTGTATCACTGACCAATATTCAATCAGTAACCACATTTCATTTATTTAACACACTCTATGCAATGAATTCCATCTCATGCCGATAGTACCTACCTGATACAAAGACATTCCATCTCTGTCTAAAACCAGTCCATGTTATGCAGAAGCAAAATAAAAGAAAATACCGGTTCATGGTGATCGTTTTTAAGCTCCCCGTTTCATCGCAGCAGACTTCTGTCCTCAGTCGCTCTATAGCCCCTTTAAGTCTATCAGTGAATAGGGACAGCTCAATAATTGAAAGTGAAATTCAAGCCATGTAACTCAATTCCAGTCAGAAGCCAGTGATACACTTACTGGGCAAAACTGTAAACTTCTAGAATATCAGTCTGTTTTTTAAACCATGGACTGTACAGGATCTTATTTACCTTTCGATTTCTTAATGTTAGAGGAATAAATATTTTATACCTACATGCACTTACATTTGTATTGATATTCTGAGAATAAACAAACAAACAAACAAAGATCTTTAAATTAAATAACCCAAATATTGAATTATGATTTATGCAATGTTTACATTTGAAAACAAAGAAAGCGCTAGAAAACCAAATAACATACATTTAAAAAAGAACACACGTGTAAAACAAAGACAGTACATGTTAAAATAGATTATGATGGAGTGACACTGTTTTTTGTGGTAATGCGAAGGCAGGATGTTTCCTGTTCCTTTACGTTCGAGTGAAACTTCAAACCTCTGCAACTGTGCAAAACCGTACTAAACCCAAGTTTCCACTGCAAAGCATGAATGTGATCCAGTTTACTGCAGCAATGGGCTGATAAATTCATCAAACTGCTAGGAAAGTCATTTTGATTCATTAACATGGACGTTATCAAGAGTCAGACTGTGAACTTCTTTTAATATCACTCATGGAATTTCCATTTAAATAATTTAGATACATGGAAAATGTAAATTAGATAAAAACAACAATCTGTAAAGAACGGTGCTACAGTATTTGTTTGACATTCAAATGTATTGTATAGGCCTAAATGTAAATTTTTTAGTTAAATGATCAAAAAATACCACAGTGCCATGCAAATCAAGCTGCAAAAGTCCCAGTCACATTTTTGCCATGTATAACAATGTACCAAGAGCTTAGTTAACCACATTTCCCAGAGGCAGGAGCTACTTATAAATTGAAGCCCACCCCATGGGGAGGAGCTTCCCTTTGTTTTTTACTCATGCCACATACCATTTATCATTCATGCAGATATAAGAAAACGCATCTTGAATGAATGCCAAAACATGTTTTTGATTCATGTGATGCTACTTTTACAACTAGGATTCCAAGGTAATGTCTTGGAGATTCTATATTATCATTTTTATTTATTATGAATTATGGTATAAATTAAATCTAGAATATTAGATATTTCCATAAATACTTATAATAGTAGTTAAATTAATATATAAGTGCAGTTTCCAGTGGCTGTTAATTCATTGCTCTTTACAGATGCTGTGAGTGCTGGAATCCAGCGTGAGATTCAGAATGCAAGACTCCAACAGCCATTTACTTTAAACTGTACCTACAACTGTTCAAGTGGCTTCGCTCGTGGTTACTGGACATGGGAAGACACTCCAGCATGTAGCAAGTGCCAATGGAAGCATAAGAGATCAAATTTAGGCGACATGTGCACTGTGAGCTTGTACATACCTTATATAATTATGGAGCAAACGCGTTATAACTATTCTTGCCTTGCTGAAGAGAGTGACCGTCCGGGCCTTCCTCGTAAAACAGAGCTTCTGGTAACACTGCAAGTTCACGGTAAGAGGTATTTGAGTTTATTGCTAACAATGAATAACCTATAATGTAAAAAAAGGAATATTTGAAGATTAAATATGAAATTTAGTCACCCTTAGGTCTTACAAGATGTAGATGAGTTTGTTTCTTTGACAAAAACAGTTTTGGAGAAATTAAGCATTACATCACTTGTTCACCAATGGATCCTCTGCAGTGAATGGGTGCCGTCAGAATGAGAGTTCAAACAGCTGATTAAAACATCACAATAATCCACAAGTAATCCACACCCCTCCAGTCCATCAATTAATTTCTTGTGAAGTGAAAAGCTGCTTGTTTGTGATAAATCCATCAGCTTTCTCCAGTGAAAAAGTCATTGTGTCTGAATCAGGAGAGAAATATGTAATGGTCAAGCACCGTTTACAAGCAAAAGTAGTCAAATATGTCGGTGGATTTTGATGTGACAACAGGGAATGGTCTTTTTCAATGGAGGAAGCGTTATGAATTATGGCCTAGTATTTTGGCCAGAAGTGATGGGGTGAAACTAAAATGCCTTAATGATGGATTGTTTTCCTAAAAATATGCAGCTTTTTACAAGACTTTAATTGATGGACTGGAATCATGTGGATTACTTGTGGATTATTGTGATTCTTTTATCAGCTGTTTGAACTCTCATTCTGACGGCACCCATTCACTGCAGAGGAGAAATTTAACACTAGATGTAATGCTAAATTTCTTCAAATCTGTTCTGATAAAGAAACTCATCTAGATCTTGGATGGCCTGAGAGTGAGTAAATTTTCAGCAAATGTTCATTTTTGTGTGAACTATTCCTTTTAATTATTCTCAGGACTTTTCTTACCATTTTTCCAATCCCTTATTCAGATGAATCTGAAGAACAAGTAACACCTCCTAAAGTACTAGCTGGTAAGTCTATAAGTTAAGGTTCTGTAAGGATAGTTCTACTTATTGTACTATTTTTAAGGACATTATTAGTTTGCATTAATGTTTTGAATGTTATTTTACTGGTCTAGATCCATCTCTGAGAGTAAAGTTGTATAGGGGTCAGGCGGAGTCAGATGAAGTGCTTACATCATTATCTACCATCGAAGTGATGGCAGGAAGCTCACTCAAACTTCACTGTGTTGCCCTTGATAACAAATACTGTGAGGTGCAGTGGGTCAGAGAAAACAGTACTCTCCCTTTGGACAAAATAACTGACACCATAGTACAGTGGAGTGAAATCAAAGCAGAGGATAGTGGACGATACAGGTGCTACACCAAAGGGACCTGCACTGACCAGGCTATCACTGTGGAAATAGAGGTCATCACATCGGGTGAGAACTTTTACACTTCCAAAAATACATCAACCCATTTTCAGAATCACATACAACACAGTCCATCAAGTCAGCATTTTGCCATACAGATGGATTCGCCTGGGCCAAGATCTTTGCAGCTTTTGCAGTGTCTGCAGTAGTTATCCTGATGGCCCATCTGGTGTATTTGTGCTACAGAAAAGGATGTAAGATCATGGATTCTGCTAACAGAGTCCATGAAAGGTAATGCACAATTTTATGTATAAAATGAAACATGATGAAACAGCAAAACATAACAAATCTCTTTCATTAGCAGTATCTGGTCTTTTGTAGGGTTACATCCAGAAGTGCTGTGGTGATAAGGCCAATCGCTCAAGGTCTTTCTCAATTGATATTTTATTTTACTAAAATGCAATAATATATGTATATACACTAATTGTCAAAAGTTTGGAATAATTAACATTTTTTATGTTTTTGAAGACGTCTCTTATGCTCACCAAGGCTGCATTTATTTGATTAAAAATACAGTAAAACGTTTAATATTGTGAAATATTATTACTTTTAAAACGTAAATATTATTACATGAACTATTACATGAACTTTTTCTCTTTTAATATGTTTTAAAATGTAATTTATTCCTGTGATGGCAACTGAATGAATTCATGAATTCATTACTCCAGTGTTTAGTGTCACATGATCCTTCGAAATCATTCTAATCTGATGATTTGCTGCTTAAGAAAAATGTCCTATTATTATCAATGTTAAAAACTCTTTTTGCTGCTTAATATTTTTGTGGAAACCAAGATACACTCCCATTCAAATTCTGGGGTCAGTAAAATTAAAAATAAATAAATATAAAATAAATTAATAATTTTGTTCAATAAGGATCTATTAAAATGATCAAAAGTAACAGTACATTAACATCAAAGTTACACAAGGTTTCTATTCCAAATAAATGCTGTTATTTTTAATTGCATGATCTAGGCATCACAGAATCCTGAAAAAATATGTATAACGGTTTGTACAAATATAGCACAACTCTTTTCAACATTGATAATAATAAGAAATGATTCTTGAGCAGCAAATCAGTATATTAGAATGATTTCTGAAGGATCATGTGACACTAAAGACAGGTTTATGGTGCTGCAAACTCAGCTTTGCCACAACGGGAATAAATTATATTTTAAAATATATTAAAATACAAAAGATTTTAAATTGCAATATTTCACAATATTACTGTTTTACTATATTTTGACTAAATAAATGCAGCCTTCATGAGAATTACATACTTCTTTTATTAACATGAAAAAAACCAACCCCAAACTTTTGAGCAATAGTTTATCTGAATACGGTCATCTAAATGGTAGTATCATTCAATACTTAATTGATTCACAAAACATTTTATTTTTTAAATTGAATCCCAGACAGTCAGAGCGACCATGAAGTCCCTTATGCTGACATTGTGATCTCCGTGAGAGGATCCAGCAATCCGGATCTATCTGACACCTTTAACCAGACTTCAAAAAACCAAAGACCGGTGAGAATTAATATTATTTTAATATTATAAATATATACAATTATTTAAGGATTTTTTACAGGGTTGTTTGATATCATGGAACCAGATGTGTGACTGTGAATTGTGCTTTACAGAGATGGAGGGACGAGGCCAGAGCAGGGCTACTGCATGCTTCAGCTGACAGACTGCACATCCACTCTAAAGAGGTCACTAGGAAATTAAGCATAACGTCTGAATATGCTGTAATTACCTACTCCTGTGAGGCTCTTAAGTTAGTTACTTCAAAAACTGTATATCTGATTAAAAAATAGAAGGCAAAATGTGAAGTCTGCCTAATTTCTGTTGTCTGCAATTAAAAACTGTAAAAAATTGTCATGCATGTGTGGACTTGTATGTTTGTTGCTTTTATAGTCTTGAAGGAAATAATTACTGCATTACATTTGCTTTGCACATCATAAAAATATTTTTACTGTGTCAGCTGCTTTGCTGTTTTTGACCAGGAAGGTCTAGGGCTATATGACTTAAAAGAATGGTTTCAAGTAATGTATAGTATGTCTGAATTCCAATTTCACAATTGTGTTTTTTTTTTTCTAATAGTAAAAAACACCTCAAACACCAGTTCTGACCCCTCTAAATTATTTTTATTTTTGTCAATTTAAGGGGGAACATGCCCCAAACCAGCCTATATACCTTGTTTGTTTAATTATTGCAGGGAGGCCTACTGTAGTGCTGATTAAAGGTTAGAAATTCCTTGCAATTTGTTCACACGTCACACATTTAGCGAGCTTTGGACTCTGAAAGGTGCTTATTTATATGGCCAACAACATTATCATATTTACCATATTCACCTATACTTCTGTATATTGTTACTGTTTTGAAAAACTGTCTTTACCTGCAGTATCGGCTGCACACGAAGGTGTTGAACTGTATCATTGACAAACGACAGGATTGCATTTGCAGGCGTGGTTTTAATTGATTTTTGGGAAATATCCACTTAATCCAGCTTCCTTTTTGTTATTTGTTATTTAGTATTAGCCTATATCATATTACTGTTTTAAACAGCGCCCAACGTCTCAATGCGTGAGAATTTTTAGAATGATCCGGACTGGATCGTGGATTGTTTGACCGATTGACTCACGATTCGCGGGCATCGCCGAATTGCAAAGAACTGACAGAAAACACGAGATGATTTAATAAGTATTGTGAGCGGAAATGTTTCTCAGGTCGGTTTACGGTAATCTCGATCGTCAGGGATTTATGACACTGAGCAATGGCTCGTAAAACCTGAGTAAAACGAGTCTAGCTAATGACGTCTTCGATAACATGCAGTTATGGCGTCGTTTGTTTGTAGTTATGCAAATATGAAATTAAACGTGTATATCATAGCTACATTAACGCTACAGAATAGCCTACTTAGCATTTCTATAGGCTATAAAAAGGCTGCTCCCAAAGTCACTAGACCTTAACGTTTTTTTTTGTGTGTATATATATATATATATATATATATTTGGCAACAAAATAAAATAAGACCACTTTAAATATTTACTTGATACAGATCGTGTGCGCCAATACTAATGAAATTAAATTACCCTCCCTGAGAGACCAGATACAGTGGGAAAAAAGTTCTAGCAAAAATACCTACCTTTTATATTGCATGTGTAAATACACAAAATTGAAATAAAGTAAATACTGGTGTATCCTACTAACGTTTTGCCTTTTGAACATGACAAGTCATAACGTTTTTACCCTCTCCGCTATCTGTAGTTGGAACCACGTGTCGGTTGCATAGCAACGGTTGACAACATTAGTCTCGTTTTGAACGGTAAGAAACATCATATCAGTACACCTGGCTAAATGATTAAATGTATATTGACTACCGATAACAAAGCAAGAAAATATGGGCTTGATAGCACAAGTGTTCAAATATGTCTTTAATTTTACAGAGGAAAAAAAGAGAGTTTTTCTTTCATTTAGATGATTTTTAGCACGACATATGTGTTGTCAGTGTCACTATATGTGTATATCATGCAGTAAGGCTAAACATCTTAATGAGAAAATCATTGCATTTAATTATTTTTCTAATTATGTGGAAAACATTAGTCTACAACACCATTAACGTTTAATGAACACGTCTTTTCCCTAATTAAACTCAGACCTGAGAGCTGTATAAGATGTCTGTTCCCTTCTCCAACACAAACCTGCGCATCCCTAGAGGCTTTGGGAATTTATTGGAGGGTCTTGCTAAAGAGGTGTTGAGAGACCAGCCTGAGGACATCCCTACCTTTGCTGCTCTCTACTTCACAAAGCTTCTTAAAGCCAGAGAGGGTAAATGAGATGCTTTCCTTTGATCCTGATGTTTAATATTTTTTGATGACATATGAATTACTCACATATGAGTTAGTCACTTTATGCTTATGCAGTATGCCTTTGTCCAAGCCAAGGCAAAATTGATTTTGTTTGCAAGAGCTAGTATTATTAGATCACCTATATTGTCGATGCATGCTTGAAAATAATGAATGTACAAACGAATGCATGTTTTGTTTCAGAAAGTGGCCTAGACCCAGCAGAGTGGGGTGCAAAGTTGGAAGACAGGTTCTACAATAATCACTCATTTAAGGTATTTAAAAAAAAAAACTGATTAAAAATGAGACAGCACTCTTTGAACCTTAAGATTATACTAGTTCCTTCTAACGTGGTGTTTGTTGTTCTCAAAACAGGGCACAGCAATACAAGGAAACTACATTTCACCAAAAATAAATACGAGGTCTGTGAATAAGGAAGTGTGATTTTACTCTTTCACTCCCCCTAACAGTTTTCCAGATGAGAGAAACAGCCAAGACTGAAGTGAAGCAGTGTGAGATTTTAGATGAAAATTTAGACAATAAAACTGAAAATGACTCATAGGATTGCCTGCAGTTTTGGTATGATTTCCTTGATTCTGGTTGTACGTTCTTGCAGCGCAGCAGTTTTATAGCAGGATGAACCTTGGCGGGTGGCTCTCTGTTTCTGAGGCAGGGCTTCGATCATTTGATCAAGCAGAGGGCGGCTTTCAGAGGATTGATTGTAGTGTCAGAGCATAGATATCCATCTGGGTTGTACATTAGGATTCATTTATTACTCCTGTTGTAGTTGTTTGTGCTTTTATTTACTTACATTATCAATCACTGTTGCATATATAAAATGATCCTTGCTTTCTTACATGTCAATTTTCAGAAACAACGCTGGCCGTTCTGAAACTTTTGGAGACAATGAAACCCTAAGCTCCCCATTAAAAGACCTCAACACTAATAATTCAGAGGACACTGAAGTAAAGCAAAAATATGAGTTAGATAAGAAGCTCGATGAGGAATCCGGTGAGACGGAACATGGACCTGATGCGGATAGTCCCTATGTGAGTACAGCAGATGTTGATATATGTGCTCAAGAGCTAAAAGACCCCAGCAGGATTCCAGAGCAAACATCAGAGGTACTGAAGGATGATGAGGTTGTAAAAGAAGCTGTAGATATTAATATCTGCAGATCAGAACTTGAGCCTACACCTTTGCCTTCCTTTGGTGGTCTCGCAAATGTGGATGTATCTGCTGAAGAGATAAACCACCCGTCTGAACCTACTGAGAACAACAGAGACTTGGAAAGCCCAAAATTGAATGAAGGAGAGTTTGAAACACATGATGAATCTTTTGTTGAAACCCCTTCACATATTGAGCAGGATGTAGGCAAGCAAGCAAATGAAATGTCTGATGATGATGATGGCCATACTGAAGATGCTGAACAGGGAGTTTTAGAAATGGCTGATAATTTATTAGAAGACACTGATCCAGAAGAGAAGAGCGCTGAGCAGATTTATGTGGAGGAATCAACTGAAAGTACTACTGAAAACGCAGTTGAAGTAGAGCAGGAATCAGAGGAACATACTGAAGAAAAGGATGACTTACCAGACAATGAAAACCAGGAAGAGACTAATCATGACTACAGCAGCACCAATGACTTTGTAGAAGATGCAGCCAATTCCACATCTGATATCAATAGTAGATCATTAATGGAAATGAAAGACACATACATTGACTACAGTGATGAGACATATGACAGTAAAAGTGAAGTCATAGATGTTCTAGATGAAGTGCACCATCACTGTTCTACTCATACAAGTGAGCATGAAGCTGAGAACAGCACTGATGAACAGAACACCTCTAAAATTATGGATGCAGTGAAGGAGGAAACCCCAAAGCTAGTTAACGACAGTGAAACTGAAGTCACAGAGGACATGATAGGCAATGAGATTTTAAATACTGATGCAGTGGATGCTTCTGAGAAAGATCTAAACACAGAGAACGTAAATGAAGGGAGTGATCTTGACAGTGATGCTGAAGAGATGGATCTGGACATTCTGAACATGCCTCAGCAAAATATGGTAAAAACTGAAGATGAGGAGAATGATTTAACCCATGATACTGAACCAAAGGAAGATATTTTGCCTTCTGAAGCTGAAGAAGCTGATCCCAGGCCTTTAGAAGGAGAAACAGAGGTTATCAGTGAAGAACATTTTACAGAGTCACAAGAACAGACTGAAAACACTGAGAATGAAGGAGATCAAGAGGATCAGTTGGAGGAGCAAAGGGATAAATGTCAGGAATCGACACTTGAAAGTGAGAACCAGGAAAATCCTGACAGCATAGAACAAAAGGTAAGGGATTTTTGTTACTTTCTTTTCTTTTTTTCACCACCTTTTCATTTGGTAAACAAAAATATGGTATTTGTATAAAATAAATTGTGAAATATAAATGTAATATGTATGTATACGTTTTGTTTGTTTTTTTTATTGATTTTTTTATTTATTTTAGCTTCTCATGTTTATGAAAAAAAATAGAATTTTTATTATTATATTTTTTTATTTTATTTTTATTATTTGTACATTTATTTTGTTTCTCATGTATTATAATTGAAGTTCGTGGAAAGCCACTCAAAAAAAAAAAATGCAATAAATCAATAAATGCCAGATGTTTCCAAAAATCTGTGAGTAATCATGTTAAATAATTGTGATGTCAATATTGAGCAAAATAATTGTGATTATGATTTTTGCCATAATCAAACAGCCCTACCCCATCCTTATCTGCAGACTATTCCTTTTATTGTCCCAAGTTAGTAAGTAAAAATAAAATCAAGGACTTGTCAGATCAACAGTATGGCTCTGTGTCTCTCTGGAGAACAGCAGTGATTGAAGATGTCCTGAAATAGTCCAGCTGGTGAGTGCAAGACTGCGAGAGGGTCAAAAAAGCGAAAAACTATACATACATCCTATATCATATAAACACTATGCATAGACCCAAACAAATGATTGCAACATTTCATAAAGAGATATTCAGAAAGGTTTAGATCTTTTAAACCAAGAGGTCAGAAGAATATCCATATGCTTCTTTAAAAGGGTTCGAATGAGACCGATTTGGTGGTGTTACTTTTTACTTTTTACTTTTAGTCATTTAGCAGACGCTTTTATCCAAAGCGACTTACAAATAAGAAAAAGTAATTAAAACTAAAAGCTAAAACTCTATAAATACTATATATATACACACATTTAAGAAAATAAAAGAAATTAAATAAAAATGACAAATGCATACAACAACATTTCAAAACTAAAACATTTAAATGAAAACAAAAAAAATAAAGCTAAAAAGCTTTTCAATCCTCGTCCAAAGTGGAGTTTTTCTAGTTCTGTAGGGGTTAATTAGAGACACACACACTTAAAGCAAAGCTCTCTTCTTCTCGCTCCAATGTAGGTCATCTAACTTGACCTATATCAACTCTTGTCCAATGACTTTATACGCTGTAGGAGGAGCAAGGGAATCGTGTAAGTGCTATTTTCAGGAACAATATTCATGGCTATCATCAATCTATGGCACGACTGTAAAGTCACCTCATCTTCTTCTTGGAAACTCAGTGTTTTAACACTTCGGTGCTCTGTGAACCGACTTCATTAGCTCCCAGCCTTACACCTCCAGCAGATGCCAAGAAAAGAGAACTGATACCATTACAGCACGAGCTGCATCTTCTTTCTTTAATCTTGGTAGGGTAGGAGGCAGGAGATGCAGCAGTGTTCCAGAGAAATAAAGGGCAATGGATTTACTGTCTGTTTGTCTTATACTCTACAGTATATTGCCACAGGGTGGAGGAGGCACGGACTGTGTGGGACTGACTGAGATGTGGGGAGCTGTTTCTAGTATTTTCGTAGCTTATGATGATAGCCCTCAGGAATATTTTGGACTGTGAATATTTAAAGTTATGTTATATAATTGGTTTGGACCATGGTATGTCTCTTTTCAATCATTCTCTCCACTGAAAATCAAGTATCTCTGGTCCTATTTGTAAGAGGTGTCAGGAAAATGAGAATAATGGCGGTGAAAACGTCAGCATTAAACAAAATATTTGCAACGAGCAAAGAGCTGAGTGACAGTGTCAGAGTGATGATGCTCGCGAGTCGCGCGCTTTCTCTCTATCTCTCTCGCTCCCTCTCTCTCTATCTCTCTGTCCTCCCACCCTAAGACTCTGAATTATATATTATTGAAGGATAGTTGGAGCAGAGGCGTATTCGTCCAAGGCATTTTACCCTGTGAGGAGGTTTACGCTCTGTTGCACTTGCACAAGACGAGATCACGTTTATAAGCGTCTGTAATTGCGCGTCATGGATTGTCATATCGTAAGTATAGTCCACTTTAATCGTTGTTTTGTTTTTTGATATTGAATGTGTAGAATTAATAAATATATTCAGCTAAATTGCATCGGTTTGATAATAAATTGAAACATACTTTAACTTTCTCTTTAGGCTACTGATTTAGGACCGAGAAAAGCTGGACTTGTTTGCAAATACTTGTTTTTGTATTTCGAAACTTTATGTCGGCGGTAAATTCCATGTCCAGTAAATTTGGGAACTATGTATGGGTATATGTCTTTAGATCCATACTTTGTGCTCATCATCATTTCATACTTTTTAACCGTTGACTCTTTATTCCTATGCAAATGAGTAAGCTTTCTACAGTTTATGCTTAAGCCATTAGGCTTCAAAGGATCCCCACATATTATTCTATATTATTAATATTAATAGTATTATTAGTATTAATTAGATTATTAAAATATAAAATCTACAAACTGTAAATAGTAGAAACTTAAAAAATGCGTACCGTCTCATTGAATGAAAATTAATAATAAATAAGGTGGACTCTTGGTGGCGCTATATAGGCAACAGCAATATATATATATAACAAAATGTTGATTAATAACTTAAACATGGCCGCCTAAAGCCAATGAAGAATATAGGGTGTGGCTATAATCTCTGAATGGATTAAGGAATTTTGGTAAATGTATGTATTTTTACTTCTTGTATTACATGTTTGGTCTTAGCTGGGTATATGAGGACATTTGCATATTTAAAAAGTCAGTCAGCTTTCAGCAGCCATTTGTGGCCAATTGCCACAAAACTTTTTTGGTAAGGGTCTGAAAAAGCGTGCAAAGTGGTATTATAATAGAGAAAAAATGTATATAAAATGAATCTAGTTATTGTGCATAAATTGGTGTTAACAAATGTCAGCTCTCGTTTTTAAAATATGAACAAATATGTGAGCTTATGAGCTGAAGGTCCTTTTGCTGGTACCCCAAAATTATTTCTACTTGCTGTTTGTTTGTTACGCATATGCAAAAGGATTGGGCAAACATATCATTGAAATGGACTGGTATAGAGTAGACATGGGAAAGGCTTGTGACAGCGCAGTTTCATTAGCGGTGATCCATGGGTAAGCATGTACTAAGCCTCAGAGGCAGCTGTAAAATGAACAGATGCTTATTTATAGGGGGATTGTGGAACGCCTCTGCCTGTGGCCACATATGAGATATGTTGGCAAAATGCTTGGTTAATATGAAAAGGAGGCTGATTCTTAGTTCAAAAGTGGGTGGACATGCTCCTACCACGGTTTTACAATGGACTTCTGCTCATCACCCTCACACAAGCAGTTTAAAGACTGCCAACCAGCCTCTGCTGAGCCATTTTACATATGCAGAGTTGTTGTGGTGGGATAAAGCATGTGGTTTCACAGCTTCAGGAAGACTTAATGAGACAAATAACATCACATTCCACCACACACACTGCTTGATTATGTGTGCTGACATGCTTCACAGAGCACAGGAAGCTGGTCACAGTTGGTCTTTGTAGCATCTGGGTGGTTATGTATTTGAAATCATTGCATTTATGTTTCGGTTCATTTTATTTTCATAGGTTCAGGTAATAGGTTTCTTACACTCTTAAAAATAAATGTTCTTTATGGCTCTTTGAAGAACTTTTAACATCCATGGAACCTTTCCATTTCACATTAGGTCCTTTATAGTGGAAAAAGTTTCTTTAGATGTTCTTCACACTAAGAAAAATTGGTTCTTTTTGGAACTGTTCACTGAAAGGTTCCTATGGGAACCCAAGATGGTTCTTGCTGCGAAAACCCCTTTATTTGTAAGAGTGTAATGGAGAAGAGGAGCATTCAGTTGGAAAGACACAGTTTCTGTGGAGCTGATGGATAATGACTCATTGCAAGGGGGCTTAAATGGGCAGGAGATGCTAAACCCACTGTGGTGGTATACAAGAACTTAGAGGATAGTCTGAATCACTCTAAGCAAGAGTGAAATCAATACGAAGTACACCCAGTGTCTGTTTTGCTAAATGTATCACTTATAATTCATCATTCAGGAGGAATGCAACCAGCCACAAGAGGAAGAGGACATCATGGACATCCCATTGGATGACCCAGAGGCCAATAAGGCAGCCGCCAAAATCCAGGCCGGCTTCCGTGGTCATATGACCCGGAAGAAGATGAAACCCGGTGAAAAGCCCAATGAGGAGGTGAGCAGCAGTGGTGAGGCTCTCAACGGCAGCCAAGGGGACTCAGGTTAGTCACTGTCCCCAACAGTCATAGTCAAGAGCTAGACTCAACACCCATCCCACATGGTGCAGAGGCCGCCAGCTATTTTGATCCAATTCGGTTTGGCAAGACATTCAAAAACCCTCACAGATCCTCACAGAATTTGGCTAAGAGATCTGAAGTAAACAACCAGAGTTTTGAACTTTAATGAGAGTTCAAGAGCGTGTTGATTCGCTATCTTTCTGTACTGTGTACCAAAGATTTTGAATAAAAAAAAGCAGGAAATATTGCGCCCATTATAGTAGGTGAGCCACAAAAGAACTCCATCAAATCTAAATTGAAATAAAATTAAAAATCCATCAATTATGTTTAATGAGTCATGTCTTTATTCTGAGTAAACATAATAAGACATGTTCAAGGGTGCATTTTAATTACTCTATGAGCGCTTTGGATAATTATTTTCTTAATTAAGTAATTATTAATGAGCACATCTATCATTCTTAAAAGATTGCAGCCATATTAAAAGGCCATTCACCGATTTATAGACAGCCAATGGAGTCCACAGAATCGCTCTGTAGTCTCTAATATCTCAGTTTGTTGAGACACAGATCTCTCAAATCTAATTTCTTTTGTGGGTGGTTTAAACCTCCACAGTTCCAGGACTCAATATTAAAGCCTCTCGCAGATTTATCCCCCCTTTCAATTTTCTTTCGGGTGATGTGTTTTGTTCTGCACAAAATTGCCTCGTTTTCTAGAGATGCTGGATAAACAGTTTCCCCCAACTCAGTATGTATGCAAATGGTTCTCGAGCTGTTGATCCCCGGAGATTCTACTTTGAAGCAACAAATAGGCCAGCGCTGACGGAAAGACCATAACGTTAATGTTCTCACACCAAAGCCTCCATTTGAACTACCTTTATTGGTGTCGTCCTTTGAGGACGAACCGAGCAGATCTGGTCATTTGATGCGGAAAGTGGGGCAAGCAATGAGAATGAAGGTGTCCTTCCAACCTCCAGCCCAGGCCCAAATATCTCTCCTTCAGCTGTGCCGCTCCACTCAACCCCACCTCTGTGCCGAATTTAGGCCTTTCCCAAGCAACATCAACCCAGTTCTCGGTTGCTAAGCATTTTATGTATGGAAGTGTTATTTTTATCCTCAGGTGCATCTGCATCGCTGAAACGAGGCTGTGCTCCGTTTTACTCGGACAAAAATAAAAGACCGTCTATGATCAACTCATATTCTGGCAAAACCGATCAACAAGTAATGCTCTGTCGCATACAGTATATTTTGTGAAGAATGCAAATATAGCTATCAAGCACTGCAAAATACTATTTTCTTACTCATTGTTTTTGTCGTGTTCCAACACAAATATCTAAACATTCTTAAATCAAGGGCTTAAGATATTAAGTCTTATTTTATGAAAAAATTTATCAAAATAAAATGAGTTTATGCCTTAAACAGTGTCATTTTAGTGTCATTGATATACTATTATAGTTTTTGATAATTGATATTTTAAATTAGATGTTATTGTTATATTTTCTGTTTTTATTTTAATTTATTTAAAGTTGTAGTACATTTTTGTGTTTTAATATATATATATATATATATATATATATATATATATATATACACACAGTATATATGTGTGTATGTGTGTCTATATAGTTTTTGTCTTATTGTTTTAGTTTTTGGTTTTTGTTTATTTAGTTTTAGTTATTTTAGTACTTTTAGTTTTAGTATTATTTCAGTTCATGTTTCTTTTATTTCAAGTAATAAAAAAGTTTTATAGTTTTATTTAGTTTTCCTTAGAATTGGATTTATTTTTCATACCCCATTGACAGATATTTTTTCTTGATATTCTTTCAGATATTTTTCATGAATTTTTAAATATTTGTAATGGAAAACAAAACAAAAATAGCAAGTAAGAATTTTTTTTTTTTTTGCAGTGGGTGATGTTACATCATCGCCTTGTCACTTAGTAGTTTAGTTGACTAGACAGCTGTTTGTTTCCAAACCGAAGTGCAGTAAATCTAAAAAAGAGCATATTTCACAAACAGGGGGAACAGACGGAGTAGAGACAGACGCCACATCTGGACCAGAGCAGTAAAGACCCTTCTCAAGGTGGACGGCTTATAGGACGCTTTCTCCAGGGATTTTTTTGTGTCCAAAAAAAGTAGTAAAATTAGGCTGGATATGTCATCTGATATGTGAACTCTTTCTCTATTTTCTGCTTCTTATCCAGTCCGGGTGAATATCTGCTCCAGCATGCTTTTGCATTCCACAAAAGGCATCTGTATACTGTATATCTGATTTTTGTATAAATCGGAGAACGGACGGTGTAGAATTTAACACAGGCTTCTTCAGTCAGACAGTCAAGTAGACTTAAAACAATGCATCATGATTGAGTTTTCTCATTTTTGTTGCTTGATATTCCTTTCTTGTGGTAGTATCTATGTTAATGATTGCCTTGATTTGACCATGTAGCCACTATCACATTAAGATGTGAAATTTGTTTATCATAGAATGTTATCAGTTGTTTATAATTGTGTTGACTGATCTGTTTGGTTTGCTACCTGTAATATGTTGAAAATGAAATCAGCGCTTCCAAAGCAGCATATGGCATGGCAAGATTGACTATAATTTATTTCATTCTGTTTTATTTGTAAAATGATTGATACTAAGTCTTTTAAGGTAGTGCGTATCATTAGAAATATAGAAATTGAGTTGTGAAAGCTTAATGAGTGATAGTCAAGATCACCTTGCATGTTGACATCAGCATCAAGCTCTGTATCAGTTGAAAAATTAATAAAAACTCAGAAATGTGTGTTGCCTGCATTGAAAATGATTTTGTGCAGTCAGGGGCTGATCATTAGTCTTTTGAAGTCCTTATATAAAGAGTCCAATAACAAACAGGCAGTTATATATATATATATATATGCAGCAGAAATAGAAATATTAACCTACACATCAGTCTCATTAGTCCTGCTGGAGCTTCTCACTGGAGGGCTCACAGCTGGAAGGCTGTGCTAATGAGACCTGGACAGTCATTTATCAAGGTCAAATTGCCAAATGCCCTGCGCTATACTCAATATTGCATGTCAAAACAGCATTTAGGCCTATAATGGCATTAACTGTTTTCGAATCTGTTCCAGTGTGTAGTTTTTTTTCCTGATAAATGTGCATGTGCCAGAGCTATAATGAAAGAAATCTCAAATAAATATTGTTTGAGAACATCATTTATAATATGTCTAATAAATAAACCGCAAGGTATGTGAGGAATTGTGGTTATACTAAAGACCATCTCAACATGTATGATTTAGTAAAAAAATTAAAATTGCACTCACCAGGAAAAATTCCAGACAACTATGTTTATATGGCAAATATAAATAAATAAAAGTATATAAATACTGGATCTTGAAAATGGAATCTGCACAGTGTTGAGACTGTTAGTTTGGAAATGTAATAAGTTACAGACTACAAGTTACGCTATTTAATAAGTATTGTAACTATTTCAATCACTTTATTAATGTAACTAATTACATTTGATTACCTTTCTTTTAAACAAATGTTTTCAACTGTTAATCATTTTAAAGGGGTCCTATTATGCTTTTTCACTTTTTCAACTTTAGTTAGTCTGTAATGTTGCTGTTTGGGCATAAAAAAGATCTGCAAAGTTACAAAGCTCAAAGTCCACTTCAAAAGGAGATATTTTATTTAACTTTAAAATGATGTGTTTTAGAACAACCTACTATGAGAACCTGTTCTAGTACACCCCCAAAACAAAATCAAGACTTTGTAAAAGCATAATAGGACCCCTTTAAAACATTTAAATCAGGCAGGGTTAATCAACACTGATTACTCTCAAGACTTTCAAAATCCTTCTTCACTTGAATTAAGCATTATATTAATTTAATTTTAAAGCACAGCCACCACAAAATCAAACTTTAGCACCTCTTCCTACTTTGAGATTGTTCTGAGGTTAAATACAGATTCAAAATCATAAGATATAGTTTAATAGCTATGATGCTGTTTTTGAAATCAAATCTTTGCTCAGCTATACAACAATGCCTTGGAAAAAAACAGCTAATTTAAAAAAAATAAACATATACCTAAATTGGACATAAAACAGTTATCAAATAAGCATGCGTCCTATCCTAAACTCCTGAAACATTGGTGTCTCATATGCAATTTTGGGAAAGCAATCAATTAAAGGGGTCATATGATGCGATTTCAATTTTTCCTTTCTCTTTGGAGTGTTACAAGCTCTTGGTGCATAAAGAAGATCTGAAAAGTTGCAAAAAGAGGACGATATCGCTTCGTCATGCCTGGAGCTGATCCGTGCTGGTCGCTGAGGAAATACTTAAGATCGCCGGATCGGCTTTCACCGTGGAC
>NW_015647437.1:689762-711416 GCF_001515625.1 Sinocyclocheilus rhinocerous
TGGCCAATCAGAGCACACCTCGCTTTTTCAGACCGATGAGCTTTGTAAAAATCGACGCGTTTCAGAAAGGCGGGGCATCGAGGAGAAACAATAATGTACAGTATGTGGAAAATAATGTGTTTTTTCAACCTTAAAACGCATAAACACATTTCATTACACCAAATACACAAAATAATGTTCTTTTTAGCAGCATCATATGACCCCTTTAAAAATACGTCACTACACTGAAATAAAGTCGGCAGCAACTTCCGGTTCACGCGGACTTTAAATCTGTGTATGTGTGTAAAAATATTAAAATGTAACCCCCTTTGTAATCATTAACATTTTCAAAAGTAACTAATTTAATTACACATTGTTCTCAGTAACTGTAAATTTACAGTTACATTTATTTTGTAATTAAATTACATAATTCTGTTACATGTAACTAGTTACTCCTCAACACTGAGTCTGCAATACCATAAAACTTGTAATAACGAATCAGTGTCAGAATGAATCAGAATCATTGAATACCCAATTTGGTCCATTTTAAAACCAAAGCTATATGACTCGTGCGCTATATTTATGTCTTCTGATGTTGTACAGTTGCTGTTTGTGAGAAAAGGACCAAATTAATTATCCACTGATTGATTTGCTCATTTATTGTTCATTAATTCATTATCATTTTCAGTCGGTGAGAACAGATCTGTCTGTGCTGTAAAGAAAGTTTTGATTGTAAGTTGAAAAATATCTGCTTTTGTGTTCCCCAGAACTAACTCATACAGGTTTTAAATGACATTCCTTTAAGAACGAGATGTTTGAGAACATAAAAATGGATCTGTTTCCCCATGACAATATTAATCTCTCAGCCATTACATTAAGAGCTGCACTTAATTAGACTGTGTACTGCAGTTCCTAATTAAAGACATATGGCACTCAGTTAATCTTGTTTTTCAATTGCGTCTCAGCTGACATACCATGAACATTTATTTCACACTGAATCACATTTCCCAGGTTTAACAAACGGGAGTGACTTCATAAATCCTGCTTTGAAGGTTTTAGTATTTCTCAGTGACTGATTATATTTGATGTTCTGTGGCCTAACTTTATGAAGTCGATTTCCTCAAATCTAGTGGATTTCGATCCATTTTCGTACAGACTTTTAACATTTCTAAACTTGGATAGGCTGGAGGAAAAACTGGACAAGATGTCCTCCGCACAGCAACAAAGACCTGCCATAATTGTCATTTTTTTGTGTGGCTCAACTCTTCTTTCCCGGGTGTGAAATGAGCGTTGGAAGTCAGTCGCCCACGTTCCCTCCTCCGCACGCAGGCCTCAGCTTTAGGGGCTCCAATGTAACCTCTCAGAATGAAGTCTGTCACTGGCTCCACGACTTACAGTCTCCTAACAGCATTTTTACAGGTTGCCTATGGCAACACAAAGTGCCATAAGAAGGTTCTCTCTCAGACTGCTGTGTGTGTCCCATGATTCCTGCCCTCTAAAAACTGCTGCTAACAACGCAGTACTGCCGACCTGACAGCTGCCATATGCCAAAAAACACTGCACAACACAGACACGTTATGTATTTTTAGCCTGTAAATGATCGGATTACACTTGAAAATGTGTGTGTGTGTTTTAACACAAAACAGGAGAGTGGATTTGCATAACTGTGGCAGCTAGTTTCTGTTTTGCCTCACAGAAACATGCTAGCATTAGCACTGGCTGGCTGCTACATTTGTAGAACATTATAGCATCTCAGTCATGGAGTGATACTGAAATAACTCTCCACATCTGAAATATCTGTCTTAATCGCAACACTTCTTGAACTTTTCAGTTTTCGAGCTTAATTGGCTCTTATGTATTTTAGAATAGCATTACATCAAACCCTCCAGCAGAGGGAGCCTGTATAACAAGTTTAGCTCTCGCAAACAGATTCATCAAGGCTATTAGGCCTACATTTATTTTATGTGCATTTTTAAAAACTGGCTCTTTTTTTCCATGAGTTTTTGGTCATTTAAATGAAGCTAAAATAATATTAACAGGCCTCAGTTTTTAAATGAAACTTAAAAAAAAAAAGAAATCTAAATTAGAATTGCCTTAGCAGCTAAATAAAATACAGTAAGTTTGGGATGAAGTGTTAAAATTACAAAAAAATATATAAAAAATTTATTGAATTTAAACAGAAGTATAAAAAATCACCAAAATGAAAAAGCAAAAAAATCACTAAAAATAAAGTTAAAATAAAAAAAATATAATAATAAAAGCAACCTATTAATAATTAATAATAAAATAAAATTATTTAAAAAATAAAATTATAAATCATACATATTTGAACAGTATACAAATAATTCGAAAATAATTACATTTACGAATTATATATCATTTTAAATACATTATAATTACAATGTTAGTTATAATTTAACCTGTATGCTATATTTCAAGTCTTGGGAATAGACTGCACACAAAATGTAGTGTATTCAGCTTTGTGTGATGAAATAGATGAAATTTTTAATAATTATTGCTGGAAAAAAATATCCAATGAAGCATCCAAAGCCCCTAAAGGGACATGGTGATGAGATAAAATTCAGATGGGAGGAAAAATTATATTTTAATGTTTTTGTGTTTTCTTGCAAAACCAACTTTCCTGAGAGCGTAACAGGAGGATGTTTTTAACAAATTAAATAAAAACTTTTTTTTTTTAATAATTTTTTTTTTTTCATAAAATGTTCTGGCATTTTCTGGCATTGACCCTTGAGGACAACAGACTGTATGTTCTGTGAAAAGCTGCTTCTTTCTGACATTCTTTGCCATTTTGTATACATCTTATGCTCTTTTTACTGAGTGGGAGAGTAACATTTCAAAGTCTGATATGGGACAAATACAAAGTCTGGATCATCAATTTTAGCTCTCCTAATTTGCTTGGCATATATTATCAGAAATGCCATCTGTTGTTTTTTTTAATTGTTTTCTCTGTGTACTAAACAATTAGTTGTGTTTGCTACTAGCATCACCATTGCTCATAATTGGCGTTAAAGGAATAGTTCACCCAAAAATGAAAATGTGCTGAAAATGTACTCACCCTTAGGCCATCCAAGAGGCAGATGAGTTTGTTTCTTCATCAGAACAGATTTGGAGAAATTTGCATCACATCACTTGCTCACCAACGGATCCTCTGCAGTGAATGGGTGCCGTCAGAATGAGAGTCCAAACAGCTGATAAAAACATCACAATAATCCACAAGTAATCCACACAACTCCAGTCCATCAATTAGCATCTAAGCTGCATGTTTATAAGAAACAAATCCATTACTAATACCTTTTACAATTTCAAAAAGTTGCTTCCAGCTAAAATAGGAGTCCATAATCCATGATATTGCCTTTCTTCATTGAAAAAGTAGCCTTGTCTGAATCTGGAGAGAAATACGCATAGATCAAGAACCGTTCAAGTGAAAACAGTTCTAAACAAATACACTACCAGTGAAAAGTTTTGTTTTTTTCATCAAAGAATCCTGAAAAAATCTACTCAGCTGTTTTCAACATAATAATAATAAATGTTTTTTGAGCAGCAAATCAGAATATTAGAATGATTTCTGAAGGATCATGTGACTGGAGTAATGATGCTGAAAATTTTGCTTTGTTCACAGGAATAAATTACATTTTAAAATATATTCAAATAGAAAGCAGTTATTTTAAATAGTTTTTTAAAAATATTTCACAATATTACTGCTTTTGCTGTATTTTGGATCAAATAATTGCAGGCTTGCATGGTGAGCAGAAGAGAATTCTTTAAAAAAACAGTAAAAAACTTACTGTAAAAGCTTTTGACTGGTAATGTATGTTGGTGGATTTTGATGAGAGAGGACAAGAAGGGATTATGCACTTGTATTTTGAAGCAACAACTGAAGCGACGTTTTAAAATTCCTTAATGATGGGGTTTTTTTCTTACAAAAATGCAGCTTTTCATTTCATAATACAATAATTGATGGACCGTGTGGCTTACATGTGGATTATTGAGATGTTTTGCATTTATATTTTCTTCTACACTCATAGTGAATATTTGCTTCTGTCTGTGGGGGTGTGAGAAAACGTCCAGTCAGATGACCACAGCATCAGCTGACCACTGCAGGACTATGACATCAGATTCTAGACAAACATGTGATGGATAGACCTCAATTCCTGGCACATTATTTTTTTCTTTTCAGCAATTGAAATTAAATGCTGTTACAACTTCAAACTGAAAACTTCAAACTAAAATAAATAATTATATTTAAAAAAAAGTTATTGTTAAAATATACTTATACTTAAAAATAATTAATTAATTAATGATTGAATATTGTAAAATAATTGTATAATATTTTATTGTTCAAATAAATAGTCATATGATATTTATTATTAAAATAAATGAATTTGAAGCTGGCCATGTACAGTAAATCCATTGTGAAGTGTCTCTATAGGAATTGTTTAAAACAAAGCATCCAGTTCTTGTGCACAAAGGCCTTTTCGCTGAAGACTGATGCCTTAGCAACCTGTAGGTCCTCTTTTCATCCGTTATGGCCTGGTGAGTCAAAGATATATGGGGCTTACAATGTGCTCATGTGGGAGGGCCTGGTAAGGGGTGGTGAAGTAGAGAGTAAAAAAAATAAAAAATAAAATAAAAAATAAAATAAAAAATAAAAACCACTTGTCCCTGAGCAGTTGTATAGTAGCTTCAAAAAAAAGTTCTCCTTCAAGTGACAGAACTTGAACCCTCAACTTAACTTAATGGCTTCTACTAAATAAATGTCAACGCTGCATTATCTACCAATGAATTTTCACAATGGCATAGCTGAGGCATAATAGCATATTTCCTGTGGGTGTGCTCTAATGCGTATCTTGTGTCATATGTGACTGTTCAGATCTGTCATGTAACACAGCAATTAGAACAAAAACACATGTCTCAAACCTCAAATCTCACACTCATTTACTGCAGAGACAAGCACACACATGCACAAATGCACACACACAAAGGGCCCTGTGGAGAGCCTTATAAAGCGAGCGAAGCACACACACACATACGAGCTCACACATAGAGCTGTTGTTCAGGCTGGGGTCCTGAGAGCGGGGTTCAGAGCAGCCAGTGTCCCGTCTGGCAGGAAGCACTCTGCATTCTCAGTGACGTGCCTTGAGTGGACAAATCATGCCGACTGTGTGGGAGAGAAACCCAGCGCTGCTCGCAAGATGAAGGCAGAGAGGGAGGCATCATGCAAAGAGACAGCCGTTCCTTCACCGTTTCTTCTCCTGTGGCTTTTCATCTTTTCATTGGCAGGTAAGACAACATCATGACTTTTCTACTGTGCATGTTGAGGGAAAACTTTCTGAAGAAGAGGAAGAATAAAAAGTGTATGTCACTGTCAGTTTCACTTTTCAGTGTGTGTTTTGTATGTGGGTGGCTCTATATCACACATAGAGCGATCACTCAAGTGAATTAATTAGGGCACTTGATGAAACTGTACTTTTGAAATGCTTTTAATGTTTTGTTTTATTAGAAATACTGTCTTTTTAATATGAATGCAATAAAGGAAGTTAAAAAGGCAAATGGAATGATTATATGACATAAACTTTAAAAAATGCACATTGCAAAATTAAATTTAAAAAAAATAAATAATCACACCACAGACCATTTTTTTGCATTTTGGCAAAAAAAATCATGTTGTCTTTAATCTCCATCCATGCATTACTGTAGATTTATTTTAAAGGCCGCATTTGTGCAAAAAGTCTGAAAAACAAGTTCAGTACAATCACTACGGCATGAGTGAGTTGGCATGAGCTTGACGTCACATTTTCTTAAAACCAGGTACAGATGTGTCAAGGAAGGGGACGAATGCAAGAACATGTCCTAACTAAAGCCTAGTCTTCATTGGAGAGCTTTGATTAGCAGAATCACTGGGCCCCACTGTCTACATCCCCCCATCCACAAAAGAGCATGTCTCTTGCACCCTGCCACTGATTGGAGGAGAGCTAGCCTACAATCCAGGCCTTTGTTAGCTCATCCTGGCAAGACCTCAACACTGAGAATTGTTGCCACAGCGATTGAGCCATGCCACACTGACTTGCACTGCCCTGGCAAAGCGGGCAAGGACATGTTGGTTCACTCAGGAGCAATAAACACAAAGCAGTTTACCAGCAGGTGTCTCACTGGAGAGTTCAAGCAATGTGTAATTGCGGTACATACTCCAAAAACAGGCTGAAAATAAAAAATAATCATTTTAGTTAGGATATAAAAAGTGAAGACAAAATATTTAATAATGTACCATATATATAACACACAATTTTTGTAATATAGTGACATATTGAATAGAATTACTCATTTATACATATATTGAGTACTTCTATAAAACAATTCCTGTATTATATATACATTGTATGTAATCATTTATATTGAATAATATAATTGAATATTAATATATTTTTATAGAAATATTAGTGAAATATGAGTAGAGTATGATGCTAATTGAGTATGATGCTAATTGCAGACTGAATCTTCTCCCTTTTTTTAACTCATTTTTTTTAACACAAATAAATAATAGATTTGAAAATAATCTTTTAAATTTAGTTGGAAAATGCATTTTGAGTACACCACTTTAAAATAGAGTAATTTTGTGTAGTTTTAAGACAAATCAAATTTATATTTATTCATTTGTCAGAAATGTTTATCCAAAGCCAGTACATTTAAGGTATTTTGGCAGGATGTCACACTTTTTTACTCCAGTCAGTGAATACTGATTTGTACAGTATTGTGAAAAGCTATACAAATAAACCTGAATTGAAAAATGTAACAAAATATTGCTTTGGGGTTTATTATATCTTTTTTTTTTCCCCTTACTGCTCAGGGTCATTTAACACATATTGACTTTATGTGACAACATGCCCCAATTGCTGGAGTGCCAGTCTTTAATGTGTCTGTTTCTGGATGTATTTTCTGTGTGTATGTAGGTGTATGTGGGGTGAACATCAGCTGTCCGTCTCCTCTAGTGCGAGGTACACTAGGAGGCTCTGCTCTTCTCTCTGTGACCTACACCAGCACCAGCTCCGACCAGCCCGTTATTAAGTGGCAGCTGAAGAGGAACAAACCTGTCACTGTGGTCCAGTCCATTGGTACAGACATCATCGGGAACCTGAGGCCCGAATACCGTGGCCGAATCCTCCTGTACGAGAACGGCTCCCTGCTCCTGCATCACCTGCAGCTGTCAGACGAGGGCGCCTATGAGGTGGAGATCTCTATCACTGATGATACCTTCACTGGGGAGCGATACGTCAACCTTACTGTGGATGGTAAGACAGACATAGACATTCCACTTAAGTCAAGAGCAACTTTCCTTATACATGTTGTCCTGTTCTATCACAGTTCCAGTGTCCAGGCCTTTTGTTCACATGGTGGCCTCGTCCGTCCTAGAGTTGACTGAGCTCTTCATACTGAACTGCACTCACGATAGTGGCACCAAACTCACCTATAGCTGGCAGAAGGGTGGGAAATCTTTGACCAATGACTCGCGTCTGCTCCTGTCACATGACCAGAAGGTCTTGACCATCTCCCATGTTGTGATGTCAGATGATGACGTCTACAGCTGTAGGGTGGAGAACTCCATCAGCAGTATGAAGAGCCTGCCTGTCAAACTCACTGTCTACAGTAAGTGTTGAGACTCTACTGTCACCTTCATCCGTGAACTATGACCTAAAATGTTACATTAAATCTTGCTATGTTACCTAATAGGAACACATATAAATTGGAAAGCAAAAATAACCAAAAGATGCATGACATCTACATTCTTGCATTTGGCAGACATGTTTATCCAAAGTAACTAAACTTGCATTCAGTGTACACATTTACATTTTATCAGTTATTGCTTTCCCTGGGAATCGAACCCATGACCTTGGCATTGCTAACGCCATGTACTGTTTGAGCTACAGGAAAGCCTTGATACGTTTACCCCTATATGGGTGCATATTAGTACCATAAAGGTATACATATTAGTACCTAAATGGTACATTTTAGTGTGTTGTAAAAGTGTACTGCCCCATTGATAGATTTTCTACCTTTTTTTATAGGTAGAGTATATTTAAAAAATGACATAAACAAATAAATAGAGGCGTTTGCATGTAGGATGGTATAAAATAGTGTGAATATTGTACATTACATTTTGAATACAAATTATACTTCAAAAACATATATTCAAGGCTTTAAGCATTTAAAGGGATATTCACCCCCAAAATAGAAGTAAATTCTAGCATTATTTAATCATCTTCAAGTTGTTTCAGAAATTTCTGTGCAACATAAAGACATTTTTATGTAGCTCTTTTCCAGTAAACAGTAGTTCATAGAGACCATGACTGTCAAAATTCATAAAGGAAAAAAATAAAAAATAAATAAAATTGTGCCTATGACTTGTGCACTATTCCAAGTCTTCTGAAGCAGTGTTGTTGTTATTGTTGTTGTAAACTAAAATGATTAGAAATCAGTTTTAGTAACTGAAATAAAGCTGAAATAAAACAAAGAATACATATTACATTAAAAAAACCTAAACTTAAAAAAATTTAAAATTTAAAATGTTGCCTTCCAACAAACTTGCATATAAATAAAAAACATTAAAGTACTAAAATTGCTAAAAACAAAAATAAAAAAGTAAATATACAAATGTTTATAAAATGTATTAAATCTTTATAGAACTATTTGAAACAAAAACAAAAAAGCAAATAACAAAATTGTTAAAACAAACTAAAATTAAAATGGAAACTGAATAGATAAAAATAAGATAATTAAAACATATAAATAAATACTATAATAGTATATAAATAATACAAAAATAAAACGGCTCCGCAGTCAAACTGATCACTTTTATAGTGTTTTTGAAGACTGACAGTCATAGTCACCGTGAAAAAGAGCTGCAGATTCTTCAAAAACTGAAGAAAACTAAATAAATAACAGCATACAGCTTTGGAACAACATGAGTGTGAGTAAAGAATGAAAGAATGTTCATTTGTGTAGTTGGGGTGTTTATGAAAAGGGCTGATGAAGGAGATTGTTTATGAACAAGTGTTTTGCTCCACTGGAGCTCAGCTGATCCTCTCATCCATCTACCTCTTCACTTGCACACATTTCTGTCAGAACACTGAGCCTAGCAGGGTCCCGCATTCCCTCTGCACAGTCTACCCTTTAAGAAAGCCCCGAGTTGCCCCATTCATTCTTGCACTTGGTATTCCTGGCAACCTGCGCAATCAATCTTCCATTTGAGGTCTCCTTAATTTAGACCTTGTCTACAGAGTAGTTTGGTCCTTCAGAGCGCTGTTTGTTTTCTGGAGAGGAATGATGTACTATGTCACCCTGTATTCTCCTTTAAATTTTGCAGGACGGAGTTCTCTCTATATCATCCTCTCCACGGGAGGCATTTTCTTACTCATCACCTTGGTGACTGTGTGTGCCTGTTGGAAACCCTCCAAAAAGTACCAGCTCTATTGTCATTATCCGTTCTCGTTGATAGGTCTAAAGCAAGCCGTAATAAATCTCACCAGCTCGCACTGTTGTTGTAAGAATAGTCTTTGTGCTTGAAATGTTAGGAGGTCAGAGTTCCACAGATCAAATGAAAAACAAAGACCAAAGCAACTGATTAAACTGGAAAGAAGTCATCTTTAACACTTTTCGGCTTCCGTTTGTACACCAAATAAATATGGTATTGCATTTGATATTTCAATCACAGTCAGGTATGTTGCTAACCGAAATACATCGTTGTTCAATCTACAGAAAAAGGCAAGAGCTTGCCGGACAGAGCAGACAAAATGTAGCAGAGCAGAGCAACGGCAATCATGAGGGTAACGACAATTCACTGTTGTAGAATTATGCAAGATAAATCTCAATGTTAAAATTATAAACATTTTTAAAGATGCACTCAGTAAACTTTTTTCTCATATGTCAGGCATGGTAAAGTTGAGGACTTTATTTTCACAACAGATCTGTCTTGGAAAAACAAAATGAAACATAAATAGCCCATCCACCTTGTTTTTAAATGCAGAAGGATGAGTATGAGGATGCAGCAGTGACGTTTTGAGATAGCAGGCTGAAGATGATGTTAATAGTGCTGTTTTCTGAATTACGTACTTAACTGCATCATTGAAATTATTGGCGTTAGCTTTGTTTTAGCTTCCACTCAAGGGTTAGCAGTTCTATCACTCTTCTTCTTTGCCTATGAACGCTAGTACTTGACATGGTAAAAAAGCGTTGTGTGTAAGTGGTGATTATGCAGAATGGTTGCAATCAAGGCTCATGGGAACATTTTGGAGTAGATACTCTAATCAGACCAGAAAACCCCAAATCAGAATGTCTGATTCTAAATGCAGTAGTATTAAAACAATCTTTCCATTCACTCTTTAACCTTTTCTATACGGAGTAAAGAATATAGTGAAATCGTGTGCTGGACTGACTTCAACATCATTAGGCAGCCACTAGTCTTTCGCTGTGTTCAATTATCAGCTGTTTGACAGATTTTGTGTGGATTTTGAAGTCAATACAGTGTGGTTGCTTTTCTCATCTTAACAGGTCAGAGAAACACAATACGAATCCTTCAAGAAGACTTTCAAGCTTCAGACACAGAGAGTGGGTGAAACATTAAGGATTCTGAAAAGCAAAAGGAGAAGATGAAAGGACCCTAATGGATGAGTTTTCCATATTCCTACCCAGATCTGGCCCGGACACACATCCATAAACTGAACAACCATAAAGCCTTTTATTATCAGGATAATGTCTTCCCCTTAGATCCTTTATTATTGAAATATGACCCGACTCTTCTCTTTTGTCCCATGATTAGCAGCAAGCATATGCATTTCTGATTAACCGAGGTGTGATTTTCTTTCTCACCTAGTTACATAAGCTTTCAAATTTATGCTTTTGTGCAGGTCCGTTGTTAAGCCGCCTTTGGTGATGTTGAAAGTTAGACGTGAACTTTATTGGCCAAATGGTTAAAAAAACAGGTTTGATCTCTTATTATCCACATTGGCCCTATCCAGTCTTATGTTCTTATCAAAACCGTAAAAAACCCTGTGTCAGCATTAAAACAGCCCCTCTGGGCGGCTCAGACTGCTAATCTATTTCCGCAGAGGAGTGTAGTCAATGGCACATAAGACTCGGAGAATTAAGACGTATAGGAAGCTTTTCTGGCCCCTCGGGGATGAGATTAGAGAGGAAGGAGGCTCAGAACAGGTTTGCGCTTGTATCTGCTGTTCACACTTCCATCCCCAGTTTGTTCAGGCTGTTAATGATCCAGCCACAATAATAATGTTCGTGATCCAACGTTTTTGTGAGTGGTTATGTCAGCTGACCAGAACATATGTTGCTCTGAGTGGACACAGAAAACTGGCACATTACATTGACAGGAATGTCATTGAATTCACCCTCAATTACTTTCACACAGCCTCAATTTTATAGTAATTGCTACGGTTTTATGTAAATTTGCCTTTAGTTTGACCTAAAGTTCTTAGTTTTCCATTAGCGATACAAATGTGTTATAAGAAACCACGAATCTCTTCAAGTTCAAGTGCTGAAGCTGCATATGACACAATGAACCATCATTTTTTCAGACGTAAATATAGACTCCAGGGGCTGCTTAATTAAGCAGGATGAATGAAAGGACTAAATTAAATGATTACAACAGACAACAAGGGGGCTGGGCACCTTTTCACCGTAGTAACTGTTCCCCCTGACAACAGTGGAGAGTAACAATTATATTCAGGGTCCTTCAATACACCCAGGCTTCCCTTGCTCAGTTGCTCTATTTGGCTCCATTTAGCACCTGGGACGGCTGGGAACGCTGCCTGCACGCGGGGGGAACTGGGAGCTGCTGACGCCGCACAGGCAAGACTGCTATTTTCTGACTCAAACATTCTATCTGCAATGCTACGAATCTAACATTTCATTGCGTCCAGATTAAGTTACATGGTTAGAAAAAAACGTGGCCTGCTGTATCTTCAAGAAAGTCTCAGGTAACGCTATGTCTGATTGTTTGGCAATCAGAGTCAATTGAGAGTTATTAAAGTTGTACTTCTGCACAGATGTGCACTATAAAGTGTGTTCTGTGGATTTGATTTGTCTTGTGAGAACACTTGATTGGCTTTTTAAGAAATAATTCACCAAAAAATGTAAATTCTTTTCTCATTTACTCCAAACCTTTATGATTTTCTTCCTTCTGTAGAACACAAAAGAAGGTATTTTAGAATGTTTCAACTGTTTTTTCCATACATTGAAAGTCAGTTGTGGTCTAAAACAACACTGGACCCTACTGACTCATTGTATGGGAAAATAAATAAATAGCTTGACCCTTGTTTCTGCAAAGTGTAACACTGCTTTAACCCTAGGTTATGAAGCTCTGCTCCATAGCCTGGTTAGCACAATTTTAAGGGTTAACTGAATCTTCAATTACTGCTTATTTGTTTGATTGACAGCACAATACTACATGGTTAAAGACTTGTACTTATAATTCTTTATTTATTTATTTGCAGAGAACATTTTGAGATCTGGTCTTGGTGGATCTGCTCCTGGATACCCTTACCAAAAAGTAGTATACTTCAAGTTTATTTTAGTAAGTATACTTAAGTAAAGTTCAAGTATATTTTTAAGTATACTTTCTGTAGTAAGTATACAAATATCAGTGTACTAGTAGTATACAAGTGTACTATTCGCCCTCTACAGTATAACAATGAAAACACGGATTCTAGTATAAGTCAGGTATACTTAAATGTTATTTTAAGTATATTTCTGAGAAGTACATAAAGCCCATTTCTGAGAAGTACATAAAAAGTAGACTAAAAGTATACTTTCCTATTTTTAGTTTAAAAGAAGTATACTAATAGCACACTTGAATAAACTTCTTTTTCGTAAGGGTAGGGGTACCAGGGCAAGTGGCTTACTAGTTTATCCTGTCAGCATGGGGTCTGGCTCCTCCTCCTATGCTCCCAAAACCATCTATTTGGATGTAGACGGTAAAGTGCAGAAGGTGAGTGCCTCATTTTAGTGTATATTTATCTGGATTTAAACTCACAAGCTAGTGGTTATCTTGAGATCTTGAAGTACTATTGGTGGTTGACCAATAACTAGAAAGCAGGGTGTCTGATGGCCAATATAATCCTGACAATTTAATGAGTGAGTGAATTAAATACACACATAATTGCTTAAATTAAATGAATGCATTTTATAGAACAATACTGAAACCGTAATATTATCCATTGACAAAAAAAAAAAAAAGGCTAAACATGGTCCTGGTCGCTATATCAGTTTATTACAAATATTTGAGGCCTGAAATGCTAAATCAAAACCGATAAACCAGATATTAAGCAGTTTGTTTTGCACAGCACTAAATCTGTCAAGAGGAGTTCTGGGAGATCAGCGTGCACAGGTTAAAAATAAAGCTGAAGATGACTGGTTCCACAGGTGTGACTGACATTGCATTCTGTTGTGTCACTTGACACACTGTTTTCTCCTGTTGTTTCCTAGAGAATGACTGAAGAACTGTTAATAGTTGTGTTTAAGTCCAATTTACAGAGCGTTGTTCTACATACGGATCTTACAGATGCTCAATCATACTCAATATCTGCATATTATAATCTATGATTGATGAAAAAATGTTTTATGTATTTTAGAAATACATGTGTCAGATTCAGCAATTCATCTTGAAGCGTACCCAACTTCCTAAGAGCTCAGAGAGGCCAAGTGGACATTGAGAGCGTTGAGTGTGGCATATGTTTTCTGTAGTACAGGATCTATTGGCGATCTGAGCCTGTCTACCACAGCTGCCTCTTTCACCTTTGTTATTCTCTATTTTAATGCTTTTAATTAATAAACTAATTTAATTGAGCATATGAATTCTAACACATATATATATATATATATATATATATATATATATAATTTAAAAAAAAAACATTTTTGTTTTTTTTGTTTTAGACCATTAACTTTGTCTCATGTTTGCTAAAATAAAATAAAAACAGACAAATGAGATGATACTATGAATATGTGGAAGTATTTGATGTTTGAGCTTACATTTTGGGCTATGACTTGTGATTACAAACTTTGTTGTCTTTGACAATCTGAGTAAAGTGTGAAATTTAAGCCAAAGTCTCTATTTAATCTCATTTCTGCTTAGAAGAAACATTGAGATATTAAAGGGATTTTTCTGGTGAAATCAAAATCATTAATTCATCACTGCACCCCATAAACACAATCAAGCCTTCGAAAAAAAAAAATCCCCCAATATTTTCGATGACATTTCAAGATACTTATCTCAAGTTATGTGTTTGAATTGCATTGCAGTATTAATAGCGCAGTAGCATGAGACTAATGGTACAAGTATGACAACAAAAACACCCATAATAAAACTAACACACCCTTATTTGTCCTGCTCAGGTGCTTTTCAGTCGTCACTGCAGCCCATGTGATATCAAAGAACTGCTGTGTTCCTCCTCCAACATCCCTAGGTCTGTATATCACTGATATCAGCACTAATCAACACCTCAATCCATTTTGCAAACTTGCAGTGGTTGAGAATGAAGTTCTCTGTAGTGTACAACATGTTCAGTGCCAGACATAATGAATTCGTCAACTTTTTATTTCTTCTGTCTATAGGAACACTGCTATAATGATGGTGGACCCTGAAGGTGCACTTGTGTCCATTGATCCCACGATGCCCACCAACACCCCCAAGTAAAACACAGCCTGGCCCTTGTTGTTTGTGTAAGCAATTATGTTCATTTTCAGTTTAATCTGTCAGTTAATAATTCCATTTTGTCCTTTTAGCTCCCTGTACAAAGTCATTCCTTTGTCTACCGGCCAGCTGGGAGGTAACATGCATAATTTCTTTTTACAGAATTTGACTCACTTATGACCTTTAGTACCCTAGATTTACATTTGCTCATTATAATGTTTCAAGCTAAGAGGTGTTCTGCCCTGATTTATAGCCTGTGTATTTAACTCAACAGAAAAGGAAGATATGTTTCAGAATGTACTCTCACAGGTAGCAGAGCAGTTCAGCAGGTAATGGACATGTTTGTTTTCTCATGGACTGAAGATCAATCTTTATCACCATAATGGTTTTGTACTAAAACCAGGAAAACATTGTTCCTTCACTCTACAGAGCATTTAGGATCAACGAACTAAAAACAGAAGTGACCAACAGACTGGCTATGCTGGAGAAGAGAGTAGAACGTATGTAATGACAGTGTTGCTGTTTGACTGCTTTCTTGTTAGCTGGTTTCATTGTTGTTCAGACTTAAAGCTAAAGTACACTACAAGACTCACACGAATCTAAACAGATTTGCAGTTCAAGCAGCACGTGAACTGATCATCACTTACTCTTTTCTAGTTATTGCACGAAATAAACATGAATGAACATCAGAATGTTTCTTGTTTCAATCGCAGAAAGATGTAAATACACACCATTTTTCAAGTTCAGGTCCACCGACGTTAATCTACTCTCCTGTCCGGTTTGTTTGTCCGAAAAATGGCAGATTCGGCATTATGATTGGTCAGATCGCCTGTCAATCAAACTCCTGGCAAAGGGTCAATTATGGCTTGTTGAGGAGAGGTGTGATATTGCTTCTGTTGAAGATCCTGAGGAGAACCCTGCACCATATCTAGAGACCCATATATCATAAAGACTAGGCTCTGTTGGCTCAGGCCACCCTAGCAACAGCACAGACAAGTGATAACCACTCTTCTTACTTTGATGATTTTCTATGCAGTGGAGGGGTTAAAGGTCGTAGAGATCGAAAAGTGCAAAAACGATTTGAAGAAGCTGAGAGATGAGATGACTTCCAGAGCAGGTGGAAGGTAAGTGAAAGAAAATATCTTCCAACGCAAGCGTGACGATCTATCTGTTTATCCATCTAGAGCGGCTCTTTTTCAAAAAAGAAACACAAATGTATCTAAAAGACTAATCGACCACTCTCCTTTTAGAGTGAATTGTCCATGCAAATACAATTTCTCCGACGATGGAAAGAAATTAACTCCTAGACGTGACGTCCCCAGCTACCCAAAGGTGCTTTAAAGTTTTATGACACGCTTTGATTGAATTATGAGCCCTGCGGGAGAACATCTTGTCTCTATGTGGTATTAATCTCTGTTAATCTTGATTTCCTCAGTACACACTTTCTCAGGAGACCATTGAAGCGCTGAAGAAACCAACCTTTGATGTTTGGCACTGGGAGCACAATGAAGTGAGTCTGACTCAGTGGAATATTCAATACATTTAGAGATGAAATCATGCACACATGCTCGTTTTCTGTTTTCCTGTTTATCAGATGCTGAGCTGCCTGGAGTACATGTACCATGACTTAGGCCTCGTGAAGGAGTTTAACATGAACCCGATTACTCTCAAACGCTGGCTGGTAAGAAAATTAGTATAATTGTAAAAATGAAAGGGTGCAAGAAAGGTGATTTCCACTGAATTTTCCAGGTTAACTTCTCTGATTCTGATTCTTTTTATATGTTCTCAGCTGGGCATTCAGGAAAATTACCGCAGCAACCCGTTCCATAATTTCCGCCATTGTTTCTGCGTGAGTCAGATTATGTATGGCATGATCCACCTCTGCAACCTTCAGGTGAGAACTTTTACGTACGTAGCAATTAGCACAGCAATTACCGTGGAACAGTAAAAGTGGAAACCTGTGTGTGTGTGGCCTACAGGAAAAGCTCACGCTGACAGATCTGGGCATTTTAATGACTGCTGCCGTGTGTCACGACTTAGACCACCCTGGATACAACAACACGTAAGATCTTCACCTCTGTGTAATTATGCTCTTGAGTCAGTTCTCATAAAAACATACAGGTGTACCCAGGTATTTGCCTACACGTTCGTCATGACAATTTTACAGCCTTATATCTGTGCCGTTCATCTTAGTAAGCATTCCCATGACATATGACGAGATAATGTAGTGCTGTATATATGCAGGTACCAGATCAATGCTCGTACCGAGTTGGCAGTGCGCTACAATGACATCTCGCCCCTGGAGAATCACCACTGCGCTGTGGCCTTCCAGATACTCTCACTGCCGGAGTGTAATATATTTGCAAACGTGGAACCAGAGGCCTTTAAACAGATCCGACAGGTATAGCACAAAATATCAACTGTATCATCGTTTAAGAAATTTAAGGGGCCGTTCACACAGAATGCGTTTTTGTATTTAAAAATGTGAGACGCAGGGTAGTGGAATGAAAAAAAATGTGAGGTGTCAAGACCTCATACCTTTTTTTTGGAGAGTGTGATCATCGTGGCCAAAAGAATTCACAATTGCGATATTATTGTTATATATATATATATATATAGCCTATATATATATTTGCTTAATCACAACGTTTAATCGCAATTGCAAAGTTTATTCGCAACATATAATCATTGCCGTTAATAGTGTTCGACGTCTGTTTGATTACGTGTAATTTGTAACTAACTGCATGATTTTTATTGTACATTTCTGCCATAGTCACCACTAATAACCTACTCCTAAATATAATGTAGAAACTTATAATGTAGAAAACGATTTGTATCGTGAAAAGCGCTATACAAATAAACTTGAATTGAACTGAATATCAATCAAATTTTTAAAAAATAAATTATGCTATCAGTCAAATTCATCTTTAACTTTGTTTATTTTGTGTTCTCTTTTATTTGGCCACTGAATCACACTCAAAATACGAGTGTAGGGAGGCGTAGGGAAAGTTTGTAACCATAACTGTTCATAAGCAATACAAAAAACAACTTCCTGTTGATCTGTGCTTCCTGCAGACTATGATTTTTACACCCCATTTTTTTACAGAATCCAAAGAATTCCCATATTGATGGCTAACTTTTTTTTTCAGGTGTGAATAGGTTGTCTTGATTTCATATTTCATATTCTCCAACATGAGCAGTAGTAGCTTTGTACTGCGTCCTTGTCTTTTTTCCTTTCATTTTATGACAGGCAGCGTTAAGGTGTAGTACCGCCACCTACTATGTTGGAGTGTCAGCAAGTTGAAATGTTACTGGCGCTGGGTTATTTATGCTATTATCGCATGTGTGGTACTGACGTGATATCAATATTTATTTTTTTAAATATCATGTTTATTGTCAAAATCAGTATATTGCAACACCCTTACACCCTTAGATGCTGAAAAAGATGCAAGTGGAACCATCAAAGATGTCCGTCTAGCACATATAAAATTGAGAGTGGTAGAAAGCAAAATCATTCTGTATGAATGGCCCCAAAGGTTTTTTTTTTTTTTTGCAGTAAATGTTCTTATTTAAATGTTAAACTTAAATGTTTTTATTATATGACAATGTATTGGCAGGCTATCATCACACTGATTTTGGCCACGGACATGGCCCGGCATGGCGAGATTCTGGACTCGTTCAAGCATAAAGTGGACAATTTTGACTTCACCAATGAGGAGCATGTGACTTGTGTATGTATCATACACCCTTTCTGCCAAAACCACATCTTAAACTAGCTTTAACCAGCAAAAAGATTGTTTTTCAGCAGTATATGGCATGAATTTGACAGGTACAGATTTGTTGACAGTTAGACAAGTAAGGATTTGTCGTCTTCTCATGTGTTCAGCTGAAGATGGTTCTTATCAAATGCTGTGACATTTCCAATGAAGTCCGGCCTACAGAGGTGGCAGAGCCGTGGGTGGACTGTCTGCTGGAGGAATATTTCATACAGGTTTGCTGACTCTACATCTTGTGTTATAATTGCTCTACAGTGACAGGTGGGTTTGTTTACGCTGTCTTGTCTTTGTTCAGAGTGATAGAGAGAAATCTGAGGGGCTTCCTGTGGCACCCTTCATGGACAGAGACAAAGTCACCAAGCCCACAGCCCAGATTGGCTTCATTAAATTTGTTCTCATCCCCATGTTTGAAACTGTCATGAAGGTAGGTGAAATAGTCAAAGTAATAGTTCACCCAAAATGCAAATTCTGTCATCATTTGCTCATTTCATGATGTTTCAAATCATGTCACGTTTTTCCTCTCAGCTCTTCCCTCAGATTGAAGAGATTATGGTGCAGCCTCTCAGAGACTCACGGGACCATTATGAGGAGCTGAAGCAAATTGATGATGCCATGACCGAGGTAATTATGTATATGTATACATACAGTATAGATACATAGATAGATTTATACAGTATATATATATAGAGCCCCATCTTGCTAACATAAAGGTATGTTTTTTGTTCAATGAGGCACAGAAGAAAAAAACAGAAAATATGTCATTAGGAGGGAAGAAGAAATAAGCACTGCTGTGAGCATAATGATACTGTGTAAGTATATTTGATGCATTATACAGTGAGTACAGTGTTTTGTCCTTTTAATATTCCAGAAAGCCATTCTTTTCACTGTTATATGCTTTATGTTTTCTTTTTCCTTCACTTGCATCTTACAGTTATTTTCTTTCCAGTAATCTGTGCTTTTTATAGTGGAGCATTATTGGAAGAGTGATCATATGGCTGATGACTTTTCTTGTGTAATTTTAGGAGTCAGATTTTTGACCCGTCTGCACTGTGTGGACAGAGTTCTGGCACGAGGATCTGTGAGACGCTGGGCTGCTGTTGAAGACGGCTGGTTTGAATCCACTGAATCTAAAGGGTCACCCGATCGACTCATGAAATCACAAGTCGCTTCCTTTTGCCAACAGACTGCTAGGCCGGTTTGAATATTTCTTTTTGTCATCAATCAGATATAAAGCCTTTTCGGCTGACATGGGAATATATATTTATCACTGCAGTTTTAGTCCTGTTTGGTTGTTTTTTTTGTCATATTTTACAGTGCTCAATGGAAAAACTGCATTTCTGTTGCATGCACATACATAGCATGTAGTCATCTGAAAGGTTTGTGATCCCAAAGCAATTTGGAGACCGGATTACAGCATGACGTATAACCGTAACTAGTGTCTTTTGAAAATGTGTTTTGATGATTATAAAAGGTCAGCATGATATGATACGGTTCCTTTTGTCAACTTTTTCTCTCCTGAGTTCCTCCAGAACACAGCATTTCACATTTTAGGTGGTTTTGCGGTGAGCACAATACCACTGTAAATCTGAATATCAGCTTTTAAGGAACCTGAGAACTCCCTTTGCAGTGTTTTGATTCGGTTTCCCATTATTTATTTGGTTATCGAGGTTTTAAATCAATGCATTTACACTAGAACATACAGATAGATGATACAATTGAAAGGAAAATTTTATCATAATTTACACACCCTCATGACTTTTTTCCTACAGTACATAAAAGAAGATACTTTGAAAAATGTCTCAGTCCTGACTTCTCATTGTGTGGACAGTTGAAACATTCTTAAAAATATATTTTTTTTAGTGTTCTGCTGAAGAAATAATGTCATACAGGTTTGAAAACAACTTGAAGGAGAGTAAATAGCAGAATTAAATTTTTGGGACACCATCCCTTTAAATTATTCAATTTCTTCTTTTGCTGTCTGAAAGGTCATACCAGAAGTCATACCTGCTAACCACGTTCAATATTTCTACCCTTTGGCTCAATGTTCCCACCATTTTTTGTTCTCTGTATCCTGTTTGCTCTGGTTTGCTTCTAATACTTCCTCAAAATAAGACAATAAAGTCTGTGGGAGTTCTGCCTCCTGGCTGTTCTTTTCTCCTTTTATCAGTGTGGTAATAAAAGCTCTCGCCAGGAGGTCACATGTGTTTGCTATTATGACAAGGTTAGGCCTGTACGCATCATTTCATTCATATGTTTCACTGTCAGCGTTTGGCGTCTTCGCCTTTAGAGCAGCACATTTTGATGGATGAAGATCACGGCACATATTTCCTTCGCTTAGGGCTGCGTAACTTGTAGAAACAGGATTGGAGTGCAAAGTTTGTCATTGCAAGCTATCAATTAAAGCAGCTCATTTTAAAAGATGAGTGGAAAGTGATGTATAAATAGACGTATATTTTAAGTCACGTGACCCAAAATGCAGGTCTAAAGCACAAATTATATAGCGCTGTTTGTCTGTCATTGTTCCTGGTGCACAAACTGGAACATGTACACCTCAACCTGTATTTTAGAGTCACGCTTTTCCCATCCCAACTGGATCTGTTTGTGCCTTTGGCTTGTTTTCATGATAAATGGCATAATTTTATATACATTTCTTCATCTTGTTGCCTCTATTAGATGATGAGCCTTAATTTAAGCTTTCAATTACCCATCTGCTGGCGTGTCTTGCTTTGTCTCCACTCGACTGTGACATATTGAGTTCACAGATTATCAAAGCCTGTTTCATCACCCACTTCAGAGAAACGAAAACATTCATTTGAATGAAAACAACGCTTCCAGTGCATCCAGGCCCGCCTTTGCTTTTAGCTACATGTGCAAAATATTTACATTTTGATTGCATTTTTTTTATTTTTTTTTTACAGCTCTTGAGTGGAAAAGTCGTCATTTATGTCTCAGACATGTTCCAAAAAGTCCCAACATCACTTTAATCCTTCCCATACTAATTAAGAGTCAACGAAAAGTCGTTTTGTACCTAGAAGGCACAGACTGACCCATTAAGTTGTGTTTTGTGTGTGCTGGCACCTTCAGGTTTTGTCGCCTGTGCTCCACTGACTGTTCACAGGGTGGCAATATTTCTCTAAAGAGCTCTTTTGTGCTTTCCACTCAGACCACTGAAAGAAGAGCAAT
>NW_015647437.1:711572-721815 GCF_001515625.1 Sinocyclocheilus rhinocerous
TGTAGATCTAAATCACACGCACAAATACTCTTCCTGGTGCACAAACTGTAACATGTACGTCTCAACCTGTATTTTAGAGTCACGCTTTTCCCATCCCAACTGGATCTGTTTGTGCCTTTGGCTTGTTTTCATGATAAATGGCATAATTTTATATACATTTCTTCATCTTGTTGCCTCTATTAGATGATGAGCCTTAATTTAAGCTTTCAATTACCCATCTGCTGGCGTGTCTTGCTTTGTCTCCACTCGACTGTGACATATTGAGTTCACAGATTATCAAAGCCTGTTTCATCACCCACTTCAGAGAAACGAAAACATTCATTTGAATGAAAACAACGCTTCCAGTGCATCCAGGCCCGCCTTTGCTTTTAGCTACATGTGCAAAATATTTACATTTTGATTGCATTTTTTTTATTTTTTTTTTACAGCTCTTGAGTGGAAAAGTCGTCATTTATGTCTCAGACATGTTCCAAAAAGTCCCAACATCACTTTAATCCTTCCCATACTAATTAAGAGTCAACGAAAAGTCGTTTTGTACCTAGAAGGCACAGACTGACCCATTAAGTTGTGTTTTGTGTGTGCTGGCACCTTCAGGTTTTGTCGCCTGTGCTCCACTGACTGTTCACAGGGTGGCAATATTTCTCTAAAGAGCTCTTTTGTGCTTTCCACTCAGACCACTGAAAGAAGAGCAATTAGATGACAAAGGAAAAATTCTCAAGAGTGGAAACTGAAAACAGTAAAGAAAGTCACACCCAGACATATAAAAGCCTGGTTTTTGGTCATATAATAAACTTACTGTGTGAAGTATTGTATAACTTGGCACCATTTTCTGCATTTAATATATTTCTGACAAATAACTTTGAACCTTTTACCATTTTTAAAATATTTTTTGTTAAATGTAACATTGGTAGTTGTTGAATTTAATTTTCTGGAAATAAAATATATAATAAAATATAAAATATTCAAGAAATGCATTTCTACAGTAGGTCACTAATCAAATATGCAGTTTTGTAGATTTTGTCGATTCCTCGATCAGTTTTTAATTGTAATAATATAATTTGTAAAACAAATATTAAGTTAGAAAAAATCTAAATATAAAAGCAAAATAACATTTGCACTAGTGGTCTCAGGCATTTTTATGAATATGAACATAAACGTAAAATAGAGTGCAATTTACTTATATTTATGTATCTATATATACTGTTCAAAAGTTTGGGTTCAGTATGATTTCTTAAACACTTTTTACTGTTAAATTGATCAAAAGTGACAATGTTATTTTGAAAAATTATTTAAAATAATTGCTGTTCTTTTCAACTTTTTATTCATCAAAGAATCCCGATGAAAGAAATGTATCACTGTTTCCACAATAATATTAAGCAGCACAACTGTTTTCAACACTGATAATAATAATAATAATAAAATGATTCTTGAGCAGCAAATCAGTATGTTAGACTGATTTCTGAAGGATCATGTGACACAGAAGACTGGAGTTATGGCTGCAGAAGTGTCAGCGTTGCCATCAGGAATAAATTACATTTTAAAATATATTCAAATAGAAAGCAGTTGATTTAAGTTGTAATAATATTTAACAATTTTCCTGTTTTTTGTTTATTTTTTTTTGGTCAAATACATGCAGACTTCTGTCAAAAACAGTAAACCAACCCCAAACTTTTAAGTGTACAATATTTAAACTGTTCTGGTAGTTTTTAAACATTGAGGATAATACGTTTGGTATCTGGTGCTCATTAGCTTTTGGTTTTAACAAGCACAAGTGTCCAGAGTGAGTCTCCTGGAAAGCAACGCACATTATCTGTGTGAGGAACGGGCCTCTGGTAATTTGACTCTCTCTCTGCCACTTATCACCATTTATCTGTCCAGCGTCTCACTTGAAGCCGTGCTTGTCAGTGAAAGTGTGTTGGAGATAAGTTCCCTGGAACGTTTTTCCAAAACAGATTAAATCTGCTTTGTGTCACTGCGGTCGATGTGGTGTAAACAGTAAAGTCAAATTAAAAGTGATTTGGATTCTCTTGAAAGGACCGTGTTGTTTTGCTTTCCTTTATTGTCATTAGTTTCCAAATCCCTCTTGCTAATTAGGGGCTTTTCCACCAATGAATCCCGTTTGAAGTTTTATGATTTTCAGGGTATGGTGACAACAGCTATGTGTCGTATTTCAAAAAGCTGGACTGGATGTTTACAGTGAAGAGACTGTCGAAGTTTATTCATCAAATGTGTAACAACACAGAAGTACTTGTTGATAATGAAAATGTGTGAATATATTTTTGATAATGAAAATATAGTAGTCAACATTTGAAGTGGATCAAAAAAGTTCATCAAAGTTGTTCTGAGACAAGAATGCTTTTAGGTTTTAGGACAACTTTGATGAAAGGTTTTGATTCACTTCAAATGTTGACTTGTGTATATAAAAACAAATGATATAAAACAAGAGCAAAAATAAAAAGACACGAGAAGCATGAATCGTGTTAACTCTGAGTCAGTAATGGACAGCAGTGGAGCTTTAATAACATTCCTCATCCAGACTCTATAAAACATCAAAGCTGTAGAACTCTCCCCTCGTACTGTATTTCCTCTCTAGATACTGTCTTTGTCTAAACACATAGGTCTCCTCCGGTCTGTGTCTCCTTTCTGTGTTTTCTTAAAGGGGGCCAGAGTTAAGGATCAGTGTTCGGGCTCTCAGGGGCCTCTCCTTTAGGGGGGACGTCTAGATTTCAGTTCACCACAGACCCATGAATCATCTTCCTTTAGGAGAAGAAACAGTACTGAGCAGAATGTTTCATTTCCTTTCTGCCCCAAACTATGGGTTCCCAAACTCTTTCACCATTTTGAGACCCACCAAAGGCTTTGTAATGAAATATAAGGAGAAAATTGCATGTATATTCTTTTAGTTTTAGTTTTTTTTCCAATGCAGTAATGATGCATTGACATGGGACTTGCAGTCAGGTGAGTCATAAGGATGATTCATTAGTTGTACTGATTCAGTGAGTTCATTCAGGGAATAATTTGTCTGAAGGATTCAGTAGACATAAAGCGCTAAATACATTTATTCTGTTTACGGTAACACTTTTTTTTTTCTTCCTTGCAGTTAAGTGAGTCATTTGTTGATTCACTGGCTGCTCAGAATTCATTTAGCGAAGGATTTGTGATGAAGAACTGATTCTGAGACTGATTCAAACCCCCAACTCTCGAGTTTATGAGTCTTTTGAATCATTTAAAAACCTGCTATTTTTTCAGTTAAAAAGAATTAAATATGGGGGCTGGGGGATATGAAATATATTCATTAACACTTTTTTATTCTCCTTGAAGTAATGACATGGAACTTGAGTTTGTTGAGTGAAGGATTTGTGATGAAGAACTCAGCATAGTGATTCAAACCGGTAACATTTGAGTCTTTTGAATCATTTAAAAACTAATTTGTTTGTGAATCAGGTGGGACCAACTCCTTTGTGACAGACTAAAAAATAAATGAATTATAGGGGGCGGGATGTATTTATTCTCTTTACATCAGCACTTTTTAATTCTTCTTAAAGTGAGTCATACATTGATTCAATGAGTTTGCGAAGAATTCGTGAAAGGATTCAGCAGACTGATTCCTGAGTTTGTGAATCTTTTATATGCATACATTTGAAAACCTGCTCATTGAATCGGTGGCAAAATCAGTTCATGAAACTTGTTCCCTAAGCCACAGCTCTAAACTGTTAATAATGTGGACTTTTGAAAAATATATAAACCCGTTATTTAATAGAAATGTATTAAAAGACACAATTTTCCAGTTCCTCTCAGACAGTCCAAAGGCAAACCAAGAATGCTCTTCCTGTGAGGTTTGCGTGGCTTCAGGGGCATTCCTTAGATAAAGTCAAACCGCAATCTCCTCGACAGACAGCTTTTACAGGACACCTCGCACTTTCCAGACAGAGATCACCTGTAGTGCTCATCAGGTCATTTGCAGTCTAAACAGTTAAAGCGTTACAACAAAAACCATCTGTCTGTTTGTGAGCCAGACTGGGGATATCTGGGACATCTCGCAAGATTTATCAACAACCCGATGGTTAAATCCAGACAATGTGGTGATAAATATTTTGTTTAAAAGAGAGAAAAAACAACATGCCTCAGAGGAGATGGAACAGACAAGCTAGTTTCCTTTAAAAGTCTGGAAGCCTCCTCTCAGGAAGGACCCACAAAACCTCACTCTGCATGAGATCATACTGCTCATAACATCACAAAATACACTGTGTGTCCATAATTCATGCCTGGAGAATCCTGCACAGCGGCCAAACATGCCTCAACCACGATTTAGGAGAGCAAAGTTTATGTTTTGGCAATAATGTCCTTGAAAAATTGCCTTATCTCAGTCATTTGACTGCTACATTTTTTTCACCCCTATCAACCTCTGCTGTGCTGTATTTTGAAGATGTTACTGTTTGAAGTGACTTCAGTAGACTATTCATCAGTATATTCAAAACAATTGGGTCGAACTGATTTGGGATGTATTTGAAATCTCAGTGTCATCTTAAAAACAATTGCACATGATTGGTGCGTTTCTCAAGACAGCATTGCCTTTGCTCCGACTTCTCTTTTATTCTTTTCCCCTACATTTTTATTTCTTCATACTGTGATGAAACCAGAACATTTATTTTGCTTGACTGTGTCCCACAAGAGTTCATAACTTCTTATTTACAAGGTTCTAAAGGTTTTATATGTCTGCAGCCGTATACACGTTAATTGGTGGTTCTTTAAAGAAAACAATAAATATAGGCCTCATTGGCATTTAATTTTGAAGCAGAAAAACATTACATTGACCATATACTGTATACTCCTGTTGAAATGCTCTTTCTTGTTTTAATACAAAACTAAAAATTGGATTTACAAAAACTTTTTTGCCTTTAAATTGTTTTAATATGTTCCTCTGACATATCTGAATCAAAATCCATTAGATAGTTTTATTTAAGCTGTAACCCTCTGTAGTATAACAAATTTGAATATAAATTCACATAAATAATAATTAAAATGTATTAAAATAATAAATTATATTTATTTTAATAGTTATCTATAACATGTATCTTTTATTTTACATTCTAAATCAATTTTAAAACAATACACATCATTTTAATATTTATCAGTTTGGGGTCAGTAAGATTTTTTTTTTAAAAGTTTTTGAAGTCTTTTGTACTCAACAAGGCTACAATTATTTGATTAATAATACAGTAAAACTGTAATATTGTGAAATATTATTACAATTTCAAAAAAAAAAATTATATTGTTAGTGTCACATGATCCTTCAGAAATCATTCTAATAAGCTGATTTGCTGCTCAATTATAATATATTATATATTGTAATTAAATGATTTAAAAATGGTACATCATTCCAAAACATTTCATGAAGGATGTTTATTATATTCACTTCTATTAAAAATAGGAAAGGCAAGATGATACCTGAATCTAAAGTATGCTGTATTAAAATTTTAAAGTGCCTTGGGACCCCAAACAAACTTAAAAACGGTAAGAGAAAAAAAAATCAAGTTGTCTGCGAGCGATCGGGCCAGATGTGTTTACATCTCCAGTTCTGCATTTATCTCCAGCAGGCATCTTGATTGCAGTTTGGCAGCAGATCAACAGCTGTATGTCGGCTGTGCCTCAAGACAGAACATAGGATTGCGATTATCCACGCCTCCTCTGAACATTAGCACTGATATTAACCCTAACACACTTTACCGATGTGCTAAAGAAGACCTCTGCATCCGAACACACATGTAAAGGTTTTTATTCGACCTATCATTATCACCTAGGCTTCAGTTTGTTCTTTATTGTCTGGTAATAAAAAATAAGTACGGAAACACAGAGTGTTGCAGGGTATAATCACATATGGAAAGAATGATTCGGGTTTGTGAAAATCGGTGTTCCAGTGATTTTCCAAAGGGAAATTTGCCAGGATTGTTGCAACCTAAAGTGGAAATGCAATTCTTTTCCCATGCAATTAATACAATGCATCTTTTCTTGCAACAAATGGACAAGGTTCACATGTCTCCAGAAGATTCGACAGCACCCGATCAAGGCCCATAAGCCTGCAGCACCCAAACCGCACCACTGGAAGAATTTTCCAAGGAATACATGGTGGGTGCAGCGATGCCTTCACATGCCGCAGATGATTGTTCCCTCAAACTCAGCAGGGAACTCTTATTTATAACCAGAGTGTCAGTAGATATAATCATTTACAGACCGACGTGATAGAGCGCTGGCCAGATGTGTGCGCACAGGCCTGCGACAGCCAGTTCTGTAATAACGAAAAGACCAAGTCTCACTCATGGTATTGTAAAGACAGGCTTGGAGTGGAGCTCCAGCCGTTCCATTATGCCGTTTAAATGTGGATTTTTTTTCATCTTTCATTCGAGTCGGAGCTACTTCTGAGGTTCCTAATGCTTTCCTAGGATGAGCCCAAACATGTTTGTTTGTTTTGTCATCTAAAGACCCTCTTCTCGCTTCTCACACTTTGGGAATTTCCACAAAGAAGTCTGTGTGGAAAGACAGTTTCCACTAGGCAGGAGAGGAGTTAAATAATCACACTAGCTGCTCCAGTGCTCTCTCTCTTCAAACACGCTTTGGAACGTAACACGGGTTTTGCTGGAACGGTCCCATCTGGAAGCCACTCGTTCGGGTCAAGAGACAAATGGGAGCTGGGGGAGGGGTCTGTCACGTAGGTGAACCTTTGGGATGTCCAAACATACTAATAAATTCGCCACTATTTGTTTTCCACAAGCAAGTGAATTTATGGGTGTCTTGGAGTTTCTTGTATAATAGGAATGTGTTGAATTTAATTAAATGTGTTTCATTTTCCAGCTGTTTTTGCATCACATAATCAATAATAAAAAAGAATAATAAGAAATCATATTTATTTTACTATTTATATATAAATTTAGCATATTTAAAATATAGCATTTATATCATATATAAGTTTGGGGTCAATATTTTTCAATGTTTTTTTAACAGAACTGTGAAACCTTTTTTTTTCAGGACACTTTGATGAATAGAAAGTTCAAAATAACAACATTTATATGAAATATTATGTAGCATTATAAATGTATTTACTGTCACTTTTGGGGAATTGAATGCATTCTTGCTGAATAAAACTATTAATTTCTTCCAAAAAAATCCTACTCACCCCAAACAGGAGTATATCAAATAGTATATTAATAGTATATACAACAATATATCAAATTATTTTATATTATATTGTTACTGTTTAAATATATAATATATTGAATAATATAGATGAATATTAAAAAACTATGTATGTATATATATATATATATATATATATATACACACACACACACACACACACACACATATTATATATATATATATATATATATATACACACACGCACACACACACACACACATATTTTTGTGTGTGTATGTGTTTATATGTATATATATTAATGTACACACATTAAAATAAATATTTTATAATATATATAAAAAAATACATAAAGGGTATACAATATATGCAAAAACAATTTTATAATAATAATCTTTTGAAAACTGTGACACTTCAGCCTTAGATATTACTAAGCCTCAGTGCTCCTGAGCCTTTAAATCCAGAAAAAAAGGCCATCGGATACAGTTTCATCTGTGTTTTGCAGGCTTAACACAGTTGTCACGGTTTGCTGAAATAGGGAATGTGATGTGCATGTGCTCTGCAGATGTTGGGCTCTCGGTGGAGATGAAAGTGGGGTGGCATTGGACATTGTGTACCCACTCAGACCTCCCTGAGCTGTTTACTCACACACCCACACGAGAGATTCAATCCTCATTATAGTATGACACAATGAGAGTGGGTCTGCAAACATTGCTTATGGTCTGGATTGAGTCCTGTTCTCCGTTTGTGCTTTTACTCCAGGGGGTGAAGTGCTCTCAGAAGCACACACGTAATGGGATACCCTTCCATCCACCATCCACAGACCAAAGCTGTGCAGACAGATATTTCCACCATGTGGAAGTGACTCAAACTTAAAGCCAGCAGGACTTTTTATATAAATCCCTCTTTATGCTGCTCTGGAATAATGATCAAGCTCCAGAATTCAGATCTCATTTCATATTGCATGCAGCTTTTGGAATGAGCCGACATGCAGACACTGCTTTTCTATTTTTCTGCCAAGTTCTGTGTACAGGGCTCTTGAATCATATTGATTCAATGATTTCACTTATAATCCAATGAAAAGTTATTCAAAGAACATGATTTACCAACAGGGGACATCTTTTTATCTGAAAAAGATTTACTGATGTTTGAAACAGGAGTAGGATGTGTTTTTGAGAGCTGAAGAGTTGTTCCATATGCGGCTCTTATCTATTTCAAAGTCAGTACTTTCATCATAAATCTTACCCCCACCAGGGAGAGGATTTTAAGGCCTATCTGCAGAATTCATAACGTTTAAAGCAATTCATTATCAAAGGACATCCCGTTGGCCCAAGCCAGAGCTATATCGTACAATTTTTTATAATCTATGCATTTTATGCTTGCAAACTTAAACATTTTAAAATGATGAACTAGGTAAACTTATTTAAATGGATAACACAGATGAGGTTTTGCCAAAATTTCAAGAATGATTTGTGTAAAAATGATTAGTTTCTGTAAGAATGGGTGGTCAGTAATATTTGGCAATGTTTGCATTTTTTTAATGAATTCAAGGTTCTTGGATTTTCTTGTAATAATTATGACACAATTTACAGCTGTTTTTGAAATTGTTTGTCAGGAAAACATAATATTTGATGAAAGAAAGCATTAAAAACATAAAAAACTAAAATCTAAAATATTTAAATTATTACATTTTGTTATAAATATTACCTAATTAAATATTTTTTGAATATTCATCTAAAATGTAATGCTAAATAAGATTAAATAACTAAATCAATTACCTTTAAAATCATACATGTGAATATAAAAATATGTAAATTAATAAAAAAGTACATTTTTATTTTTTATGTATTGGTCTATACTAAAAACATTGGCAGGCAGGTAGAAAACCTACCTATAGCTTTATGTGTCAGCAGAAGAAATCCTTACTGTTAAAACTTATAAAGTAATTTGATTAAAGCTTATGACAATGTTTCATCTCCGTATGGCACTTGTTAACCTTACACCGTCCTGAACTGATGCAAAATCTTTGTGGTGTAAATTCTGTGTGAAATACATTCTTTCATCAGAGGAATTCCGCATTCGAAATCTTTAGACTCAAGCACAAGTGTAACCCAAATACCACACAAACATTCTTGCCAATCATCACGTAAGAAAACATTCTCAGGACATTTTCTTAAGTAAGACAAACATTTCTTTGTTGTTGCATTGAAAGAAGAGGAAATAAGTAGCAGAATGCCTTATTTTTATATTGTTTGCTAAGTTATTAAGTCATTGCAACACCTCAAGGGGAATGTTTAGAGGAATTCCGTTTAAATGAATGCACCTGCAGACTCTTCAGTCTTTACAGGCTCATTAGACAGAGCGTATCCGTTCAGAGACAGTTTGCATGAAGACATACAAGCTGTCTTTATGTGAAAGGTTATCTGTTTGTCACCTCATTATAGGAGTTGCGCCTACACAGGCCCTTATTACATACATGTGCATATGTGAGCTCTAAATCTTTGAATAGGGTCGAAAGCACAAAGTAGGAAATGATGATCCTAAGATGGCATAGATGACGATTACAATGGAACAAAAACAGTGGCTAGACTCGTCGGTGCTTGTCCTACTCATCGTATTTCTGTCATTGCACTGCGTATTGAGACAACAAACCACACACTCACGATCAAACACACCAAATGCCTGGCACGCAACAGCATTGGTATTTTTTGGGGGGACTACTTTGAAACTGCAGTTTTTTAAGTTATAAACTACTTATAATGTTTAAACCTTGAAAAAGTGAGAATATTTTAGAAAACAACTCCTTTATGAATCTCTCTATCAAAGCATTATATATCTGGCACATAAGCATGAGATTCTCAATAAGGGTGACACTGTTAAACTTGCATTGAAAAATGTACACTAAATAGGCTACAACTAATGCAACTAGAAATAGAGTAATAAACATCAGAATTTAACCAAATATATCTTTACCACAGGGACTCTGTGAATGTTTTTTTTAAACGAACCGATTCTTTAAAGGGGTCATATGATGCGTTTTCAATTTTTCCTTTCTCTTTGAAGTGTTACAAGCTCTTGGTGCATAAAGAAG
>NW_015647437.1:723639-732536 GCF_001515625.1 Sinocyclocheilus rhinocerous
GGCCAATCACAACGCACTGGATAGTTGGCCAATCACAGCACACCTCGCTTTTTCAGACCGATGAGCTTTGTAAAAATCGACGCGTTTCAGAAAGGCGGGGCATAGAGGAGAAACAATAATGTACAGTATGTGGAAAATAATGTGTTTTTTGAACTTTAAACTGCATAAACACATTTCATTACACCAAATACACAAAATAATGTTCTTTTTAGCAACATTATATGACCCCTTTAAAATGAATCAATAAATCAATTATGAACCAAAGTAAAATTGCTGTAAAATGCGTCAAAATTATGCAGGTGAAAATAATTTCAATAGGAATCCGCACAATTTAGAATTTAGAATTAGGGGTGTGTGAGGTGAAACATTTCCACCACATGGATTCCATGATTCAATTTTGTTTATCTTTCATCATGCAAAAACACAGCATTTACCAATATAAAGATGCTTAGATAGGAAGTGACCTCTAAGTAGTGCTTCATGCATTGCTACATTATTGATATTACATATACTTTGCCTGAAAAAATTCACCTAAATATATAGACACATCTACCATTGTTCAGTGAATTTTCTCAGACAAAATCCAGTCATTTCAACAGGAATCCACACATCCGTGAATTTCATGCAAGTGCAAAAACTTTCCCAACACAGATTTTACAACAAGTTCAAGTTGGTCACATAGATTCACTATATTAACCAAAAGAAAGCTGCTGGTTTGAAAGTAACCTCTGTGTGAGTGGTATACATCCCTACTGGACACTTTTGCCTGCAAATTTCCACTAATGTGAACAAATTTTTTCCATACTATGGAAGTCAATGGCTACCAGCAACTGTTCAGTTACATTCTTCAGAATTTCTTCTTTTGTGTTGAAAAGAAGAAACAAACTCATACAGGTTTGAAACAACTTGAGGGTGAATTTTCATTTCTGGGTAAACTATTCCTTGTTGCTCGTTTTACTCCCCAGCACTGGATGGGAAAATACAAAATACCATGTTTAACTCAAAAAACAGTTTTAAAAAGAATAAAAAATATTAAATATTTAAAATCTACTTAAAATAAAAGATACATTTTTGCTATACCCTGACCATATAACTCATTTATAATTTATAAATTGCATACATGTCCTTTAGGACATGTCAACATTTCAGATAAAATTTTTACAACACACGAAGGATATGAATCAGTCTTCATATCATTATTTGTTGATAGCCACATCACACCATAAGTGGAAGCACATTACGTAAGTCACTTTTTATGTGATGAATCATATTAAAAGAAACTTCCACCAATTATATTGGTATACAACAACAAAAGTTGAACAAGACACATTTTAGTGTTGTTTTTATGTGTTATTATTCCATGCTTAGTGGTGCCAATGTACCCAAAGAACAGAAAGTGTCAAATGTCCACTCTTTGTCCAACCATAGACAAATAACTTTTGTAGCTCTACACACATTTTAGTAGTTTAAAAGATCAGAAAAGTCTTGAAACAATGGCCTGCTGTTCCAGTGTAGCAGTGTGGTGTGTGTGTAAGCATCTGATAGGTAAATTAGAGAATGACTTGTTAATGATTTACAAAAGTTATACACTATAACCTTACCAGGACGCCAAATGTCACTTTGTACTACAAAACTTGAAAACACTGTATGCATGATTTCCAGAAAAACAATTATGTAAAGCAAGAAAATATTGTCTGTCTAACTCTGATGTCAGACGACAAAGATGTCATGATAATTTGAATACATTTACATTCGCACTAAATACATTTTACATTACAATTAAAATAGACAATGTGTATCATACAGTATGTAACTGCAAAACGATGTAAACATTCAAAACAAAAATAGGGAGTAACAGCTGGTCAAATGTCATTGACTAAGATCCACCCTCGCTGTCTCTTTTACCTCCTCCAAAGCTGTAAATGCTTTAGCTTAGCCAGTCACAAAAGGCCATGTTTACCTGAACTTCCCTCCAATCTGTCACCTGTATTGACCAGTGTCCTGACCCAGCTGACAGTGTTTACTCAAGCCCATAGTCTGTCTGTTTGCTTTCTCCTCCAGTGAAGCTCTCCAGCACATGTGCCCAGCGGTGATGTGCTCCCTGAGGAGGTCACATACTTGGGCCACCCAGTAAGAAACACATCACCTGGAAATAAGAGCTCTGATGAGCCACAGCTGGAGGACCTTCTCCTCAAGAGGCAATTCGCCTCGTAAACATTTCCAGGTCTGGTGTATGGAAATCATTATCCTATTGTAGAGATCCAATTCAGATAATGAAATGTATTAAAGTTAGCACGAAATAAAAATTCACCAGACTTATACAGACAATGACGTCATTGCTCTAAAGCGATACAAGCCTCGATACACGCTTCACTGAAAGCTGCCGGGATTTCTCGACACATGCTCCGAAGCCTCGGCACAGAACGTAACATCACTACTAGTCGTGGTTTTGGATATCTTGCCTGTCTTTGGATTATTCTCTTGCCCTCTGTTTGGACTCTGTTTGACCCTTGCCTGAACTATTGCCTGTGTTTCGGATTACCCATTTGGATTACCCTGTTTGGACATTGTTCTCCGGAGATCGACCACGCCTGTTTACCGGACTACTCTTTTGACTTGCCCATGATATGCCTGTTTGCCATTGTCCGACCCTTGCTTGTTTTGTAATCACGTTGTAAATAAAGCTCTGCAGATGGATCCGCACGCCTCTCGTCTCCTTCGCACCGTAACAGATTTCATCTTACTTTTTGGCCAAATGACAACAACTGCACCAAGCTGCATATTTTTGCTTTGAATAAATTTAGGCATTTTACCTCTTCAAGTGTGGGCTCCATATCACTATATGGGCCATAAAAATCTGATGTATGAAACATAATACAATATAAAACAATTTTTTTTTAGATATAAATATTTTGTCTAAAGGTTAAATAAACTGTTCCATTTAAAATCGATTTTTCTGACAGTTATTTCATACGTCAGGCTTTACAGTGTTAAAGTGCTACCATTTATCATAAATAAACACAAACAAACAAAAATAATTAAATATGTTGGTCTTGCTGGACATTGAAATGTAGCCTATGTTTTTTTCACTCCTGTGGTATGATTTCCATAGTTTAAAAAGTACTTAATATTTTTCATGGCTGATTTTCATATTTTAAGATTGAAAGTCTGGGGAAAGGTGAAAACATACTGTATGTCAGTTTTAATGTGACCACAAAAACACAAAATGGTACCCCTCATGTCCCTCATGAAAGTACCCAAAGTTGAAGAACTATATATTTTGGATAAATCAAAATAATCTAACATAAATATCCCCACATGATCTACCTGTCTTGTAAATCTACTATCAAATCATATTAAGAAACATGTAACTTTGAGTGTGATTTAGAAGTTTCTGACTTTTCTCCTAGGCTATATGAAATAAAACAATATAGCCTAATATAGATTTATACACAAATATGTTTTCTGCTTTGTTAATGAATATGATATATAAGTTACCTACATTACACAAAGAGTTTAGTGCTAGAAATGTATCTGAGGAGTTGCGTGTTAATCAGGCTGTTATTTGAGAGGGCGCTATGCCTTTAAGAGTTTCCGAGCGAGCGCTGCCTGCGAAACTTTGGGAGGCCGTTGGACTGCTGCACTTTGGATAATGAAGGAAGTGACGAATCCGCAATACTAGGAGAGAGAGAAAAAACTCCAGAGGAGAAAAACAGAAACTGGTTGAAGTCAGCGTGAAGCGCACTGTACTGAATGAAGGCGAGCGTCAGAGGCATGAGCACGAGTCTACAGAAGCTCACGAATCAAAGTTCCCTCAATGAGAGACGCGACACGAGTGCAAACACCAGATTGATCCGTGCGTGACGCGGCTCTCCTAAATGTTTATTTACCAAACGTGAACAGTCTCTAGACCTGTTTTAAAGGACTTTATGAATTCTTTTGTATATCCAGCTTCCACAAAATATGGATGAAGTAGTAAAAGTGGAGCCGCTGTGATGTTTTGAGGAGATCTGTCTGAAGAGTCTTGTGGGATGAGTCGAACCGCATCAGCGACTGTTATTCCCGTGGATTCTCCTTCTGAGCTCGCTTTTTGAGTTTTAGGATTATCTGGAATGTTTGCGAGGTGGATTTCGCCGGGTTCAGTTCGGTTAACTCTCTTGCTTTGGCTGCTCACGGTGTCAGTAACTCTCGGGTCTGCTTCAGAGCTGAAGGTGAGGGTTCGTTTGGCCGATGGACAGATCACAGATGAACTTCTGGAGGCGGACAGTGAGAGAGACTCCATCACTGTGGAGTTTAAACAGGGAGATGGGACTCTTATAACTTTTGTGGCCGATTTCAAGCAGGTAAGTTGAATATTGTGGCCAGAATGAATGTTTGTGGTGGTTTAATCTGATTGTCACATGATATCACAGAGGTGTGTTGAAATACAATACATTTCTTGACTTTTATTTTCTTCATTTTTCGTTCATAGTGGATTAATTATTTGTTGATTAGTCTGAATGTCAATTCACGCCTTTAATTTTTAGTTTTACTCTTAAACAGTTCTAAGTGATATTACATGAAGACAGATGCTCTATTACTTTCAGAATAAGCAGTATATATTCTGCTTATTTAAACTGAATGACCTTAAAATGATATTAAGAATCATAAGTTATTATTGTGTCTTGGAATTTCACAAATTTCACAAACCTTTTGCAATTTTTACGTATATTTGCATTTATATTCATTCTGACACAGTACTATACTTTCAGACAAACAAAATATGCTATATAAATTTCAATATAAATTTATCATATTTTGTATTTTAACATTTTATATATTATTAATAATTATAATTTTTTTATTACTAATTGTGAAATATATATATATATATATATATATATAATTGTCTTCAAATGATATTAAGAATCAGAAGTTGTTTCATAAAACTTTTGTGTTTTCTTTTTCCTTTCTTTTTTTATACAGTAATTATTTAGATGACTGATACTGTAATCCAAAGCAAAGTACAATGCATTCAATGTATCTTCTCAAAACCCATGTGATTTGAATGATTTTACCTACATTTCTAGCTCGACTGCATTTCTTTTTTTCATTTAGCAGACCATTTACAGTGATAAAGCCTCAAATATTGGTGATTAAACTTGTAATTTGAGAAGTAGTTACTTTTCCCTCCTTATACCATCATAATCAGTGCATTTGTGTTAAATCATCCACATTAGCGCTGAACGTCTGACCTGAGGTCAGATTCTTTCACCGGTGATCATACCATCAGGATTAGCAGTGGCACCGTCACTGCCCTCATCTGCCTCAGTTCAGTCACGTCAGCAGCCCTCTGCCCTCTCGCGTCCCCTGATCCTGCACAGACGTGGTTAGTGTGGGGGTTTGGATCACATTTGGGAAGGCTTGAACTTTTCCTTTCCTCTTTTTATCAGTTCCACTGGCAAGCCTGTCTCCATTCTTCTCGCATGTGTTTCTCATCTCGAGTTTCCCCTGTATCTCAGGGATTTATGGAAAGTTGAATTAATGATGACTTCCAGCTGGATTTACTGCACGCTGCACTGCAAAGGCTTTAACGGGGATGGAGGAAGACAAATGCTCATTCATTAGAAATATTACTGAATGAAGTATGGTTTTGCTGGCATCCGCCTAATCAGGTGCTAAGTGAACCCTCTGGATTTGATCTCCATAGTAGAAGTATTTTTCTTTTGTTATCTTTTCTACTCATTTCTTTTACATAAGCATTTGATGACAGATTTGGCACAGCACAGCTCTTAACTTTCGTTTATCAAAGCTGCCTGTGATTTCTTCACATCAGAAACTATTAGTTTTCTGGAATTTACATGTATGAAATGCCAACCATGGCATATTTTAGACCAGATTCAGCCAATATTGTTATTTTGTCTTTTACATGGCATCATTAAAGAGATCAATTCAAGAAGAGAGAAAGTTTTTCCTCCTGTTTAATGTTTTAAAGAAGTCTCATACAGTTTCCTCATCTCTGCACAAATTATATAGCATGGTGTTGTTTTGTCACCATTCAGTTCCAGTTTCAATAGAAATCAGATGAGATTGGAACATCACGCGTATCTAAAAGAAAAATGTCAGTGGTTGTGGCAATTTATTATTTTTTTGCATACATTTACATTTCCAAGGCATGCATTTTCATAATATAAAAAACAGGTATATCCGACTCAATCCGAGTAAAAGACTAGCCTTTTTCCAGTCTGTGTGGAAAACATTTGGACTGTTTGAGATTCTTACACCATTTGGTCTGCTTCAGCTCCATTTCGGGGCTGCAGGAATTCCAGTAACCAATCACAATCCAGCAGTGACTGTTTGGTGGAAGAGATACCATGTGTGATCATGAATCTTTCATCTCCAACTCAAGCTCTTCTCTTAAACTGTTCCATTGTTTTTCTAGTGGTATTGTGTTACTCAGCACTCTGCCTCTGCCCATCGGCAGCGGTGAAGATGAATTCATCTCAGCTTGCATCCTCTGCCAGCTGAGGAGCAGAGCAGTCTGCCTTTATGCTCATCTCTCTATTGGGATATCTGTGAGCTGCTTGGACTCAGTCCAACCCTCCTATTTGCTTTGAAATGTTATCGGCACGTTAATTTTTGGGCTTGCTGGAAACTTCATTATAGATTCAACTTTAGGGCAATCATTTATTGTTGCTCGTGGCAAAATGTGTTGCGTTGGCTTTGGTATGAGAAACTCATCATAAGTTCAATGGCATTTTGAAGTTGTTTCGCTTTTCAATTTGTCATTTTGTCACTTGTGGGAACTTGTCTGTCTTTTATGTCCCAGTTTTTTAATCAGCATGCAGTGTGTTTGGATGCAATCCAGGTGCGTGAACCTGCCTAGTCTAACCTGTTTCAGGAGGTCCCACTGAGTCTGAGTCATGTGAGATGGATGTGACCTTAACCACACACCGCACAGGCTTGAACAACCTCTCTCATGAAGCGTTATGACACAAATGGATGTTTAAAAGATTTATGTCAAGATGAATGACAGACCACACCCGTTGTGTAGATTTTGCTGTTTTATATTACAATAAAGGAGCTAAGAAATTGCATGACTGGTGAGGTATAAATATTGCATTGCAAAGTGCTGTATTTAGAGGTGGTTTGTGTCAGAATGCAGAAATGGCACAATTTGCCTTTCAAATCACTTGTAAAATTAGATTTTTTTTCACCTCACAAAATAGGCTGCTTGCAATATGCAAAACGGTGTGCATTGTCTCTAACTAGTTTCAGATAAATACAGGTTGAATTAAAATTTTCATGCAAGTGTGTCGGCAACAGGCGGGCCATCTCTGGCGGCCCCTTGGCTACAAGCTGATGTCTTTATTTAATGCAGAATAAGGCAGATGTTGACCCTTTGAATGCTGCTGAGTAGGACGAGGCCTCTTTTACCCGCAGAGAGAGCGGCACACACCGTTATGCAAAATGCTTTGAACTGTTCAAGTCAGTTGATCCAGAGCACATTTGCGCAGTGAGCAACTGAAATATGCTGATTTTTAATCATACTTTTCTTGAACCTCCAAGCACAGCAGTCCTTTAATTTGTGTGTTGCAATTTGGTAAAACTCTTGATTGCAGAGCACAGATTGCTTCAAAAAATCCCTGTGTGAACTCAAAATGGACTGTCTTCATGTTTGATAAATTGTCACAAGCAAATGGCAGTTTGATTGCTCAAGATTGCTTTCATTGTACCTTAGCAGCATACAGTGTACTTAATCAACATGGTAGTTTCTACCTCAGTCACTGGATTTGTAGATATGAAGGATACACAGATTTACACTTTTTTTTCAGTGGCAGAAGAATGGAGACCATAAATATTTGTAGTAATTGTGCACTGTAATTTTTGTTTTTGGTGGCTTAATGCAAGCAATATTCGCTATCCAACTTATAAATGAACTTCTGATGCCAAATTTTTCACTTAGGAAAAAGTGAGAGAATGTGAGCATTGCAACAGATGTTTTACCTATTATTTTATTTTTAATCACTATTGAGGCATCAATTGTTCTTTAATCCTGTAATTGTATTTCCTAATAAAGATACTGGGCAGCTGCCTGCCAGCTCACCAAATCTAGTTTTTATTTGCATAGGAACTTGGTGAATGCTTCTGGACCCTGAAGGTATATGAAGAGCATTGTACTACTCATAATTCAATCACTATATAGCCGGAATTAGTTTTCATTGTTAAACATGCTTTATCATTATTAAGGATTAGCTTTTTCCTTAAAGCCCCTCCAAAACGGCATGTCTTAACAGCCACAAGAGAATAAATAACCTCTGATCTGTTTGATTCATTGCTTTATGAATCAAGCCTTGGGTTACATCAAATCTTGCGGAGTCCAGCTTCCCGTTGAAAGGCATTGTATAACCCAGGGTTACATTTTTGTTTTCTTGATGAGGCATATCTTCATAGAAATGAGATGTACTTCCCCATTTAGTTCACAGGAACAGCATGAATCCTCCCTGGTGCGTTAGGGTCTTGTCTTTTCTTCTCCCACGCTCTGACGTCTCCCTCCGGGTCTTGTGCAATACTTTGTCTTTGTCTTGGTATGTTGTGTTGAAATATTGGCATAACGGTTGTAAAGAGGCATCAGGTTTAAGATCTTGATTATTATTGAACACATGAGCCTTTGTGCCAAATCAAGATGTTTTGTTAGTTATGAGATGGTTGTGGAAGGAGTAAACAGCCCATAGGAGGTACCGCCGTGATCCTGACTAGAGCAGATGAGCATATATCAGTGACCGTAAAATAGGCCTGGGCGATAAAACGGTATCGATATTTATCGATGGTACACCTTCTTCGATATCGACAGAAAAAATGTTCGATATAGCGCACGATATAGGCACGTGCTATGAGTGACGCAGACCGCACACACA
>NW_015647437.1:732658-733315 GCF_001515625.1 Sinocyclocheilus rhinocerous
AAAAAAATTAATATTAGTCGAATTTAAAATAAACATTTGCATTTGAATGTTAGGTGTGCATCAGGGATCGTCATCAGTGGAGTGCGAGATGCGGTTGATGTATGTGTCATATGACCCCTTTAATGTTTTGTTAGTCTAGCCCACGAGATGCGCCGCTGCTGTGTTATGCATTCAAAATATTAGAGAAATATAGAAGCTCAATGCGGAGAAGATCTTGAATGGGTTAAAACCGAAACCAAACCATTATCACAGAACGCATATTCAGAGCATTTTTAGACGGACAAATGTGACTGCTGCACTCGCGTCTCACAGAAGAGATGTATAGAAAGCCATGCAAAGTTATAACAGTTTAAACTTTTAGAAAACACGTCACGAATTTGTGGAGGTTTATTCCTTTTCACTGCGTCTCATATGTTTTTAAATGAATCTGTGTGAATGGCGCTTCGGCTCTTTGGATTAAGCAATGCATAAATACATGATGCTGTTTTGTTCATAATTGTTTATGCAATTTACGAAATTATATTAGATTTTTATGAGTTAATTTAGACGTAATGCACGTTTTTATAGTTACTTCCTTGCGTTGACAATTTAAATGTGCTGCATTATTTTGCTCATTGTGCCCTCCTGTGGCCTCGCGAGACAAGACAAAAGTTTCCT
>NW_015647437.1:735142-762374 GCF_001515625.1 Sinocyclocheilus rhinocerous
ATCAGTTTCATGCATGAAAAGGTTTGCTCACAAATATACGTGCTGCCAAAAAGTGTGGACATCTTCATTGCATGCCTTTTGATGTTTGGGTATGTCTCGTTAGGGAGGGCAGCATAGAATTCAATGAGACCGTTGGGCTTAAATGCGTCTTTCAGAACATCACAGTTCTGTAACTCAGCCAACTCAAACTGATAAGAAGGCAGGGCTTCATCAATGTCGGCAGCAAAGGGGTTCTGGAAAAGGCGGATTTCTTTAGCGTGGGCATGTAGCTCACAGAATCACACGTCAAACTCTGCCTTCAGCATTTCCAGCGCTTCCACGGACTTTTCAGCTGGGAATGGAGCCACTGGTTTCTCAGCTGAGAGACTTTGGGTAACGGGGAGATGAGTGAAGTCTTGCTTTTGCACTTGTCCCACAAGCAGTGCTAGTTTCACCTCAAATGCTTTTATGTGGGAATACATGTCACATATTAGTTTCCCCTTGCCTTGGAGCTGCAAGTTGAGGCCGTTCAACATTTCTGTCACATCTGTTAAAAAGGCGAGGTCCCATTTCCATTCTGCGTCGATCAGTTCTGGGACAGTTTTGCCCTTTGTCAGAAGAAAGGCGTTGATTTCGGGTAGCAGCTCATAAAAACGCCTCAAAACTCTGCCCCGGCTTAACCATCGGACTTCAGTGTGGTAAAGCACATCTCCGTGAGCAGACTCTAGCTCGGCGAGAAAGGCTTGGAACTGCCGGTGTTTAAGTCCGTTTGCTCTGATGAAGTTTATGCATGACACCACCACCTTCATGACTGATTCCCACTTCAGAACTTTGCAGCAGAGTGCTTGCTGGTGAATCAGGCAGTGGACTTGTAACGGTGGGGTTAGACCTCTTTCCTCCATTTCTTTATTCATGCGTCCTATAAGCCCCCTCGACGCGCCAACCATACTAGGAGCCCCGTCAGTAGTGATGCTGGCCAGCTTAGACCAGTCTAGACCCAGCTCTCCCATCGTTTGGCACACTTTACCAAAAATATCCTCCCCTGTCGTAGTGCCTTTTAGACTTTGTAGGGCTGCTAGCTCCTCTGACACTTCAAAGTTTGAGCTAACTCCGCGAAGAAAAATTAGCAGCTGTGCTGTGTCCTGCACGTCATTGCTCTCATCCAGTGCTAATGCAAAAAATTCAAATTCTTTCACTTTCTCCTGCAGCTGGGCATATACATTATCCCCCATTTCTTCAATTCGTCTGGTGACTGTACTTGCGGACAGACTCACCGCATTTAAGACATCTTTCTTATCGGGGCACACCTCCTCCGCAACAGCATTCATACATTTCTTGACGAACTCGCCGTCACTGAATGGCCTACCGCTGGTTGCAATCAGTTTAGCTACCTGAAAGCTAGCTCGAACGGATGACTGGTTCAGCTGGGTTTGGCTAACAAATGTATTCTGCTGAGCTGGTAGTACACTTTTTAGCTTCGACACTTTGTCTGCTCTCATTTGGCCTTGCAAGCTAGCATACTTTTCTCTGTGGCGGGTTTCATAGTGTCGGCGCAGATTGTATTCTTTGAACACAGACACTGTTTCTTGACAGATGAGACAAACAGCCACTTCTTTGCACTGAACAAAAAAATAATCACTTGTCCACTTTTGGTTAAATACCCTGCATTCTGAATCAACCTTTCTCTTTCCCAACCGCTTGGCCATTTTGTCGTCTCTTTGAATTTTTTTGCTGGTTCGTGCGTCACCTGTTCGATCGCGATGGTACGCTATGTTGAACGTACCATTCTGTTGTTAGGTGAATTTAACAAAAAATTAGACTATGTTAATAACTAAGGGAAATTTTAATCTGAAAGCCAATATTTATTATCAAATATAGACATGATATAAGTGAAACCATATATTTAAAATAAAATTTTCAAAATATGTCTCTGGCAAGTGTTGTTTGTCTCAATAAATCGTGTTAATTATAAATACAGTGGTTAAATTTAAACATTTTTATTCTATTACTTTTTGGTTTTAAAAAGGTTATAAAAATGTCAATAATTATCGATACCGAACGATATGAAACATTTTATCGTTGATAAATTTTTTAGCTATATCGCCCAGCCCTACTGTAAAAGCACAATCAGACAGCTGTAACAGGGCAAAAATGTCCCTGCCGGGAGCAAGAGCTCAAGTTAGCCACATGCCAAATGGGAGTCAAAGGTCACACGTTGACAGCTCCGTGGAAGCAATGGCCTTCCATTACCATTAGAGCCAAGTGCCTCTATTTTTGCCATGCTGTTTGGTTTTTGGTGTCATATTCAGAGGAAATCTATTTTAAGATGTAACCAAAACAGAATCTCGTCGACTTTTATTTAGCGCAATACATGTTATGTTTTTGTTCTTAGGTGTGTAAGACCTCAAATTCCTTTTGTATTTAACAACCCTCTACATTGCGAGTAAATCACTCGCATATGCGACTAAATCTTCACTCTGGCGACTAAATGATGTCTAATATTAGCCAATTGCTAATAAATTCTCAGATTTTACTCGCCAGTGTGTGAGTTAGACTATGTTAATAACTAAGGGAAATTTTAATCTGAAAGCCAATATTTATTATCAAATATAGACATGATATAAGTGAAACCATATATTTAAAATAAAATTTTCAAAATATGTCTCTGGCATTGTTCAGAGGGCCGGTCCAAATGTGGGGGTAGGCCGCATTCGGCCCGCGGGCCGTAGTTTGGGGACCCCTGAGTTACACTAACAGTCAAAAGTTTGGAATAATTATTATTGTTATTTTTTTAAAGATTTTTGAAAGAGGTCTCTTCAATTTGATCAGGCTGCTGATCAAATTGATCAAAAGAGACAGTAAAGCCATAATGTTACCAAAAAGTCTATTACAGAATAAATGCTGTTCTTTAGAACATTCTAGTCATCAGAGAATTCTAAAAAGTATATCAGTTTGAACAAAAAATTTAAAGCAGCAAATGGGGGTCGATCAATTATCAGCCTGGCCGATATTAAGCATTTTTATGGTTATCGGTCATTTTCAAAACTGATCTGCCGATAAAATTATTTAAAAGCATTTAAAGAAAGTTTCTGTCAGAGCCCTTGTTATTCTTAATTTTGACATAAATTTTAATTTTTACACCAGACATATACAGTGGGTACGTCAGTCAGGCAGTTCCTTTGACCTCATGATTCTCATTTGCTCTGACATGCACTGTGAGCTGTAAGGTCTTATATAGACAGGTGTGTGGCTTTCCTAATCAAGTCCAATCAGTATAATCAAACACAACTGGACTCAAATGAAGGTGTAGAACCATCTCAAGGATGATCAGAAGAAATGGACAGCACCTGAGTTAAATATACGAGTGTCACAGCAAAGGGTCTGAATACTTAGGACCATTTGATATTTCAGTTTTTCTTTTTTAATAAATCTGCAAAAATGTCAACAATTCTGTGTTTTTCTGTCAATATGGGGTGCTGTGTGTACATTAATGAGGAAAAAAAAATTAACTTAAATGATTTTAGCAAATGGCTGCAATAAAACAAAGAGTGAAAAATTTAAGGGGGTCTGAATACTTTCCGTACCCACTGTATATCGGTTACTTGATATGTAATAACCGATATCGGCATCGGCCCCGAAAATCACATATCGGTCGACCCCTAGTTCTCAACATTGGTATTAATAAGAACCAAATCAGCATAGAATGATTTTTGGATGTTGTTGTGACTCTGAAGACTAAAGTAATGGCTACTGAAAATTCAGATTGTGTTTATTGTGTTTTTGATCAATTAAATGCAGCACTGGTGAGTAAAAGAGAATTATAAAAAAAAAAAAGACTAATTATTAATTTACTTATTGTTATAATATTTTGACAAATGTCTGTTTTTTCCCCCCCACATTCAATGCCAGTCAATGGGAACCAATGTTCATTGCATGGACAAACGGTTGAATCATCTTTCAAAATATCTTTGGTGCAGCCAACCTTTCATCTATGACTATTGTATATCTGACGTGAATTTTATGGCATGAGCACCGTTTGGAACGGACAGTGAAAGCAGTGCCAAGTTTTGTGACAGTGCCACAGTCAGACGTCAGCTTAGTCCAAACAAACACGCTGTGATCCTGCAGCAGGACCAGGAGCAGAAGCTAATGTTTGCTTTGACTTCAGAGATGCCATATATTTCTTCAGGACTGTCAAAATATACTTTTCGGCACTAAGATTTATGTTCAGCCTCTAATCTGGGCATTTGGTAGACCTGCTGAAGGTGGGCGAACGAATGAAAAACTGAGCCCAGGATCAAGCTGACTGAAGTATTTACTTGCTAACCTGGCTTAGACATGTTCCTGCATGGAAGGGGTCAAACAGAGAATTGTAACAAGACCCCGGAGGAAAGCGAAAGAGATACTCACCACAGATAAGGAAAGAGGAAATGGCCAAGCAATGAAGATAAAGCGTAGTTGTAAAGAGAAATCAATGATTGAGCTACTGATATCAGGTCAGCTCGCGTCAGCAGATGTGAGTGGTCTACCTGTGCAGTGTCAGTTTGCTGGGTTTCTCCCTGTTGTCATCGAGGTGTTTGCAGAGCAGTGACGCCAACACTTCCCTGTAATTACACTGAGTGCCTAGAGCAGTTCCCCCACCAACGCCCCCTTCTCAAACCAAACTGCCTGTCCGCCGGCTGGGACGTCCTTCTAGTGCCGGAGCTTAAAATAACAACGGCCTGCTCACACCCTCCCTCTTGTGTTAGCTGATTGTTCTGTCACCCATGCGGTAATTCCAGCAGGTCTGCCTCCTCCGTCAGTCTAATTACCTTCCTGCTGCTTCCTCCTCGGAAGAGCTTCCATGCAGAACGGTTCTTTATTAACACTATAGTTTTGAGTTACATTTATTAACTTAGCATCATTTCATGTACGGAGACTGGGGTCTGTGTACTTGCTATGTTTTTATGTTGTAGTGTCTCTTGTGAACACAAATGCTAGTAGATAGTATTTGAACCACTTACTGATACTTTTCCACAAAAAGTATTATTTTGTGATAAAGGTCTGACCGAGGAAAAAAAAAATTAGCTTAAGCATTGTAAAAATACACTAATTTTCAAAGGTTTGAAGTCGTTTACAGTAAAAAGTAATATTATGAAATATGATGAATATTTAAAATAAGTTTTCTATTATTATTAATGTTGATAACATTTCCTGTTATTATAAATGTTGAACACAGTTGTGCTGCTTTATTATTATTGTTAAAATACTTTTTTCCTAAATTCTTTGAATAGAAAGTTTAAAAGAATAGCATTTATTTAAAATGGAAACATTTATCATTTTTTAACATTATGAATGTTTTTATTGTCATTTTTTTGTCAATTTAATGCATCTTTACTTAATAAAAGTATTTATCCTACTGAACCCAACTTTTGAATGGTAGCATATATCTAGAATCACAGACATTCCTGTCTAGTCAGGAATGGAAAAATCTACTTAAAAAATAAGATTAAAAATAAGTTGAAGCTATTTATAATTTATAATGGAATTTTTTTTAAATTAAAAAATGTCAAACATTTTATATATATATATATATATATAAATAAATAAATATAAATAAATAAATAAATAAATAAATAAATAAATTTCCACTTCAACCCTCGAATGGACCGGAAGGTGGTCATGAACAGTGTGATAAATGGAAATTTGGGAACTGAAGAAAGTGTCTCTGACAACCCCTTTAAAAAGGGACAACCTTTTGAGATGTTCACTGTCATCAAATCTGAAGGATATAAGGTACATGTTTTGAGAACGAGACTCACCACACTGCTAAAAGGGAGCTAGGACCTTGTCCTCACACGGGTTGTGTTGCTTTGGTTCATCAGGTTTATGTGAATGGTAAAGAACTGTGCACATTCAAGCACCGTATACCGCTGGAAAAAGTGTCAACGTTAAATATCAGTGGAGATGTTGCTGTGACCCTTTCTGGTTTCATACAAGTAAGTTATTTTTTTCTTCAGCTAAAGCAATGTTGCACCATGAATGATATTGTCACAGTATCCATTAGGGCTGCACGATAAATCGCATGCGATATTTAACGCGCATCAAAACCACGTTCATATTCGCACGATTTTTTGCGCAGCTCGTCAGTGAACAACGGCTCTGTGTAGTTAATGCTGCTCAATGTGAAAGCCCGCAGGTGATGGAGATTTACCGCTGATTACAGAACCGGCTTTCTGACAACATGCGCATTAAATATTGCATGCGATTTATCGTGCAGCCTATATATATATATATATATATATATGTGTGTGTGTATATATTTATATATGAACAGCATTAATTTGAAAGTCTTCAATGTCACATTTGATCAATTAAATGCATCCTTGCTGAATAAAAGTATTGCTTAAAAACATATTATTAACTACAATTTTTTTGTATTTATTTGTCAATTTATAAAGTGATTTAAAAAAAAATACTTTTTAATATTACTTTAAGTGCCATTCCTAGTCGTCCACAGAAAAGCAGGTAATTTGTTCTAAAAAAATTTGCCAAGTTTACGCAAGAAAAGCAGACGTTTAATTTGGATTGGATAGCAGTCGCAAAGTTTGTCTGCGGAACTGAATTTACACCCTCAGGCAAAACTTTACAAATAAGATCATTGTCATTCAAATAGAATGCTAGAGGAGGTGAATGATTCTTGGCTGTCTATCTGCCACGAACTCAGAGAGACTGCTGCTCCTTGAGTTTGGGGGTTGACCAACTCTGGAAACCAGATGGAAGATTCTAGAAAGTGGGTGAGATGAGAGCTCCAGAGCAAACAAAGACAGCTTGGGCTTGTTTGTTTGGATTGTCTGAGAAAACCTCCTACTTTGCGAGCGAAACCCTGAAAGCTTGCTCCCTTCTGTCGGCTCAGTGCTCAAGACCTTACTGTGAAAAACAAGAGGAGGAGGGAGTGAGGAGAATGTGTGTGTCTTCTGCTGGCAGATTCATGGGGATGCCAGAGCAAGGAGAAACTGACGAATGGGTAGACAGGTCCACGGCCTTGCTTTCCTCTCTGGGGTTTCCCATAATGCCTTTACATGGAAGTCTTTATAGGCACAGGGGCGCTGCCAGATATCTGGTCTGGTTGCTAACAGCAACTTAATGATGTGCTGAAATATACAGTGTCTCTCTGTTGTTCTGGGCTGAAATGCTATACAATCTTCTAATGAGGGTCTGACTGTAAACTTGAAGGTCAACGGCTGACTTTTATATGCTAAAAAGCGAGAATTTAGGAGCCAGAATGAAACAAATTGATTGGTATTTGATGCCATATGCCATTTTCAGCAGCCATTACTCCAGTTTTCAGTGTCACTTGATCCTTCAGAAATCATTTTATCATATTAGATGTAGATTTGATGCTCAAGAAACATTTCTTATTATTATCAATGTTGAAAACAGTTGTGCTGCTTAATATTTTGGAGGAAAGTGTGATAATATACCATTCAAAGGTTTGGGGTAAGTAAGATTTATTTATTTATTTTTAAAGAAAAGTATTAAATTAATCAAAAATGACAGTCAAGATGTAATTATATATTATAATATAATTATATATTATACTGTAAATTACTTGGTCCTTAAATGATACTGTCACAAAATATTTAAAATAAATGCTTTTCATTAAACTTTCTGTTCAGCAAAAAACATGACAATCTCCATTAAAAAAACACATATTGTAATGTTAATAATCATAAGAACCATTAATAATAATGGAGTGCCAATAATTGAGCATGAAATCAGCATATTAGAATAATTTCTGGAGACTGAAGACAATGAAGACTGCTGAAAATTCAGCTTTGCCATCACAGAAAAAAAATGCAAAAAATATTTAACATGCAAATTTTAGTACTGTTTTTACTGAATTTTTATTTGAATAGAAACTTATTTCTGTCTTTTTTTTTTTTTTTTTAAGATTTATTTTTGCCATTTCCATTTTTTATGATAGGATAAGTTAAGTGGGAAGTGAAGTGGGAGAGAAAGAAGGGGACGGGATTGGGAAAGTTTTACGAGCTGGGACTTCGAACTCGTGACGTCCGAAGCGCAACAGCGCTATATCTCGGCACGCTGCCCACGAGGCTATTGGTGCCGACTCAATAAAAGCTTATTTCAAAAACATTAAAAAAAAAATGTAATTACTTCAATTCACTTTTGACCGCTAGTGCGTTTCTTAAGGAGTGGCACAGTTGAAAGATGACTACATGTTTTTCTTCGCAGGATGTGAAGATCTTCCGGGCGCTGATCCTGGGAGAGCTGGAGAGAGGGCAGAGCCAGTACCAGGCGCTCTGCTTCATCACACGGCTCAACCACAATGAGATCATCCCCAGCGAGTCCATGGCCAGACTCCGACAGGTCAGTCCATTGCTCCCAGGCTCCCTCAGAGGCTGATGACAGTCACTGGGGTGAAAACAAGCAGATGCTGGGTGTTAGAGTTGAGCTCATGGGTTAATAACTGTGTTGCGTAGGAGTGTGATGTTTTAAATGGGAGATCTCAGAGGAACAAGGCTGTAAAAGGCCTGAAATGAGTAGTTCCTGGGAGGATGGCCAAGGTCTTAGATGTGTGAATATGAATGAAAGGTGTGAGAAAAGACTGGAAACATCTAGCTTTAAAGAACGACAGGACTAATACTAAAATCTTCCTTTTTGTATTACAGAAAAATCCCCAGGCCATCCGCACAGCGGAAGAGAAGAGAAGCACGGAGATGCTGAGCATGAACGTAGCAGTTAATTTGACACGGACGTGGCAGCTGAGCGCCCACATCCACAACATGTGCAGCGTCGCCCGCGAGGCCGTGTACACGCGCGAGGCTGATGTCAGACACTGGCTGGACAGAGGCAAGCATGCTTACTGCGTCCCTTAATTACACCCTACCAAACCCAGCATATCGCTGACATAGTGCACTTCACATATTAACCCTCTGTAGCCTGATATATGAAATAATAGTCCCACAATAACCTTTAGACAAAATATGTAAAAAGTAAATTAATAATAATTTCAAGAATGCACACTGTAGATCATGTATCATTTGACACATCAGGCGTTAATGGTGAATTAAAGATACCAACAAAAGTGTATTTTCATGATTGAAATGATAGTCTTTGAAACATTGATTAAATTCTGCAAGTTTTGATGCCAAGAAAGGATGAAACCAGGTTATAAATGAATATAAATATAAATGTGTATAAATATATTTTAAATGTGTTTATATATTGTATATGTAAATATGTATTTGTATATATGTATGAATAATATTGAACATATAGAACATTTAGACAAAACATTTCAGTAACACTTTAGTATAGGGACCAATTCTCACTATTAACTAGTTGCTTATTAGAATGCCTATTATTAACGTATTGGCTGTTTATTAGTACTGATAAAACACATTCTGCATGACCATATTCTACATCCCTAATCCTACCCAATACCTAAACTTAACAACTACCTTATTAACTATTAATGAGCAGCAAATTAGGAGTTTGAGGCAAAAGTTGTAGTTAATGATTTGTAAATAGCAAGAATTGGACCTTAAATAAAGTTTGACCAACTTTTCAATACAAAAATTATATGTTTGTATAACTACAAAGCAGACTAAAAATATTTCATATAATATATAACAAATATATAAATGATATTAGTAAGAATAAAATAAATGATGCATCAAGAACATTTTTACAATTAAAAGTGATGTGATTTGTAATAATTGTAATATATAACCTCTGTCTCTCTATATCTTTTATGTCTATTAATATCATATAAAAATATAAATGAAATTATTATGAATAATTAAAATGAATTATGGTATCTCGAATATAGAGTGAAAAATAATGTGATTTTTAAAAGTATATTTAGGCTATATTTGTAAAATATTTCTATTTTTAATTAATTTTATGGTTTAATTGGGTTAAATACTAATATTAAATAATGAGGCTCTTTACTTGAATTATCATGTTTAACTATCATTATTGACATGACAGTAAAACAACAAAAAAAAAAGAAAAAAAAAAGTTTGAGCTTTATCCAACTCTTTAGGTCTAGTTAGACCTAGTACAGATGCATTACTGTTTTAATTGGAACACATCTGCATTTGTAACGCCTCACTGACCTACATAGCTTGAAGCTTGATGATCGTTAACTATAATAAATGATTTTTCCGATTCTTCAGGCGTGGAGGGCTCCATGTTCGAGCCTCAAGCCGTGGAGGTGCCAGGCCTGCAGAGCTGCGGGACAGTGAAGGACCTGTGGCAGCCGTGCTCCTGTAGCTACAACCTCAGACTGGAATGGTACCCCTGCCTGCTGAAGTACTGCCGCAACAGAGACGTCTCTGGCAGGGGCAGCCCGTATAAATGCGGCATCAAGAGCTGCAGCAAAGGCTACCAGTTTACTTACTACGTGCCCCACAAACAGCTGTGCCTATGGGAGGAAGAGACCTAGAACCACATATGCGTCTGCAAAAACATATTTAATGTGACCTTCACCACCTCCAAGCCTTCAGACTCGTGCCTTATGCACAGAGCAGAAATGATGCTGGATGGGTGTGGATGGAGTGTGATTTGAGCAGTTTGCCACGTCTTTGAGCTGGTCAGTAGTTTTAAAGCTCTTCCTGCTCTTACCAGCACTGTGGAATGGAATTGAGACCCAATTGAGTCTGGGACGAGCAACCTGTGAATTAGTCTTTATATAACAAGATGTAATCTTAAAATTAGCTGGATCTCGTCAGGTTGCCAATTTTCTTTTTTTTTTCTGAAACTGGTATTATTTATTTGGCAGTGGGATACGATTGAAGACACTTAAGCACAGCGCACACGTTCAGAGAAAATGCCTTTTTTCTCTTTCTCTTTTTAGTTTTATATTTTGACTGTTAGATTCAAAGCACTGTGGTGAACATATACATGCTTTGATTAATATTGGTGCAGACAGAAAACGCTATTAATCAATCAATCATTGATCACTTTTAATTCAGACCGATTCAATCATGTGAATTATCTCACCTCAAGTCTTAATGCTGGGATTCTTTGGGAGTGTGTGTTTTCATTTTCATAAGGATGGACTTGCACAACAGTATCATTTAAGGACCAGTTGGATCAATACAGTTTGAAGTATGGCCTCTGATTAGTTGGGAACAGACAATACTTCAAAAGTGAAGTGAGGAAACCAAAGTAAGTGTATGTTCTGAGGGATAGAAAGTACAGAGAAAGGCATCAGGCTGATGAAATCTGTGCATCCAACACTGCCATCTTCTGGTTTTGCAGCATTACGGTCACTCAGGCTCCTCCTATCAGCATGACCTCAGAACATCAGCAGAGCTGTGAAACCATCACAAATACGGATTCACATCCTTTTGTGTGGTATCAGACGTACTAGAAGAAATCACTTTCATTTAACAGGACCAAATCCGCAGACTGAGCTCTGTCATGAAGAAGAGAAACCGTTCTATTGTTTCACATTTCACTACATTCACCTTCAACTCACGACTCGCCTCTCTTAACATGTGAATGTTCGCGTTTAACATGCTACAGGTGATTCGGTTGTCATTCATGGTACTAAAATGTTTATACGGATTTATTTAATTTTGTTTCAGAGAGTTTAAGTGTTATGTTAAAAGTGTTTTTTTGAGATTACACCTCCCCAAACAACAGCCATTGTCTGGGATACAAGTGCCTTGGTGATTCAGTGTTTACTGATTCTTTTTACAGATAAAGTTGGTATGAATAAAGTATAAAAACTATTTTCCTATGAAAATGAATATGAGCATAATATGAAGTAATTATAAATAAAAGCTCCTTCAGCAAACTGTCTTTTATAACCTGTGTCTTATTTGCAGAGCTGCAGCATTGTGATGGTGTCAAACCTACCTATATGTTGTAACATTTTATAAATAACTTTAAGCATTATATAATGCTTTGTTATACACTACAGTTCAAAGCAAGCAGCACAACTGTTTTCAACATTGATATTAATAGGAAATGTTTCTTGAGCATCAAATCAGCATATGAGAATGATTCCTGAAGGATCATGTGACACTCAAGATTGGAGTAATGATGCTGAAAATTCAGCTTTGCTATATTGGGAATAAATTACATTTTAAAGTACATTAAAGTAGAAAACAGATATTTTAAATTGCAATAATATTTCACATTATTAATGTTTTGCTGTATTTTCATTAAATAAATACAGCCTTGGGGAACATAAGAGACTTTTGTAAATATTTTTTTTTTTTTACCCTAACCTAAACTTTTGAATAGTAGTGTACTTGAATCAAATTATCTTGCAATTTATAATTATTTTAAAGTACTCTACCTAATATAAGCATTATTATGTTAATGTAATATTATATATGAAACCTTATTCATTGGAGATGTTATTATTGAATAAAGAGTTAGTTACTCACTTGTTCACTGACAATGAAATGAGACACCATATAGATAAAAACAGTTGTTTTCACTTTTTTTATTTAAATACATTTGTAACAACTTGCTACTCTGCTCAAATAGCCTATAGCTTTTAAAAGGGAGAAAAGTAAATCTCTCTGAATTATTATTATTATTATTAGGCTATTATTATTATTATTATTATTAGTAGTAGTAGTAGTATTGATAATTTGTCAATTTTTTTCTCGTTGTATTGAAAGCTTAGTATATATATTTCCAGATTTTTCTCAAGATGCACTTGTTTATTTTAGCTGTTACTGTTACTTAAATTTAAATGTATAGTTTTGCTGCCAAAATACTTACTGCAGTCATTGTTATTATAATCAGACTAGAAATTTAGGCCACGTCATAAAAATGAAAATGGCAGAAACACTGCTCGAATCAAATGTCATGATAACTGATTATTGTTTTAAAGTAGTGACCATACCAAAGAAGACCTTCTATACTCTTTGACCATACTTCGTACTAACAACAGCGGTAACTATGGTTACGTTGTAATTTGTTGTGAAGGAAGGCCGCGGTCCGTACCAGCAGAGGTCGCCGTGCTGTAAGGATGCGTCTTCCTCTTTGTTGCCATCCTCGCTGTTGTCCAGCCGCAGAGGGACTGAGAGGCTGAAATGTGGCTTTTGTTTGTGTGCTGATTTGCTTAACTGTTACAATCTCCAAGACGATGCCGGAGCTGATCCCTCGAGGTCTTGTGTCCGCTCCGCTGCTGCGCTTCTGTACGTGATGCAGAAACGGGAGGCACGGAGGAAGCAGACAGCATCCATGCTGAGCCTCAAGAACCCTCTGGCCTGTCAATGAACATGCTTTTGAGGTGACTATTTTAAGAGGTATATACTTTTTCTTTTTTTAAACAACAGATTTAATTTCATGGCTACACGTTGAACCCGCTCATCTTAATTTAATGAAGGGTGGTAATTAATTTAACCTCAGTCAGCCCACAGCTCAGAAGATTAGCCAGTCTGGATCCAGCAGTAGGCTATCTGTTTTGCACTGTAAACTAATAATATTTGAGAAAGAGATATATATATATATATATATATATATACACTCTTTGGCAACAGTAGGGATGGGAATCGTAAGAAATTGAACGATTCCTAAACTGTTCTATTAACGATGCTTTTAGTAGCACTTTTAATGAATGCATCTGAAAAAAAAAGCCAAATGGTCAGATAATTTCATATTCCAACAAAACAGATAATAGAAAACAGAAAACATTTTTTATTTATTTTACTTTTTTAGAAGTGATCTAAATGCAGTGCAACATTTGACTCTACATATATATTATAGAAAAATAATAAACACAAACATTGGTAACATTTTATTCATACATTTGTTTTTAGTCATCTGTTTCTTTTGCTAATTGCTAATTAATCAGACTTCACAGTTTGCTTTGTGTTTTTAATTAACCAAAAATTAATCAAACTACACGGTTCGCATTGTATGTTTTTGATTAACCAAAAGCGTTCTGGCTCATATGATTGAAAATGACAATTTTTTGTTTTCATTGCATTTTGCTTGAAGCAGGAGCATGTTTTAAATTAATTTATTTTAGTTCAAATGTTTATATTGTATTTATTTTAATAATGAATTATTAATTTTACTATTTTTTACTGAATCCGTTATAAATATGAATAAGAACCCTTTCTCAGTTCCAAAACCTACATATCAGTATCCTGATGTATGTTTGGTAAAATAACCTAATATTTACATAGTTCAACTGCTTCACTTCCATAGTTCAGACAACATTAGGATAAAGAGCTGTATGTATAAGAATTAGAATCCTTTCTCATTTCCCAAACCTATATCAGTATTTTGATATATATGTTTAATAAAATAACCTAATATTGACACTAAACTGCTTTATTTCCAAGGTTCGGCCAACATTAGGATAAAGAGCTGTGGATAAGGTTGCCACAGTAACTTTTGAGTGTTTATTTGATCAGTTATTTCTTATTAAACCTGCTATGAATAAGAATGCTTTCTCACGTCTCAAACTTGCATACAGGCTATATCAGTGTCTGGATATATACACTGTAAAAAAAATCCGTAAAATTTACGGTAGAAAACCGGCAGCTGTGGTTGCCGGAATTTAACCGTAAAAAATACGGTAGCAACGTTTTAGGTTTTACGGTTTTAACTTAAATTTACAGTTAAATACCGTAATTTCATTAACTGATAAAATTTTATTATATACCAACCTATTGAAGTAGGGAATGTCAATTTACGGTTATTCACTGTAAATTATACGGTCTTTTTCACTTCCAAATACGGTATATTACCGTAAAATTAATGTCCAATACATGTAATGTCCAATACAGTTTTTCACCGTATATAGTAGGGGAATTTACCGTTAACCATTTAACAGGATTTTACTGTAGCATTTTTACAGTATTTTACCGTTAAATTCACGGTCATTTTTTACAGTGTACGTTAAAATAAAGTAACCTAGTACTGACCTAGTTCAACATCAGCTGCTTTACATCCGAGGTTCGGACAACATTAGGATTAAGAGCTGTGTGGATAAGGTTGCCACAGTAACTTTTGGTCTACTTTTGACACACCCAGATACAAGCCAGACTCTTGTATTTCTCAACTGTTAATGTGAAACCCACTGCTAGCCCTTCAGACATACTCGAGTGGTTTTAGCGCTTATTCCACATCAGAATCAAAGGAAAAGTGTCATTTTTTAGACAGTCACTCAAGTGCTGTGGTGCTTCACGTAAGTACTCTCATGAATGCATGCATGCAATCTAACATGATAAAGTGTTTTGTGAATGTGACAGCTCATTGTATTTGATTAGGTTCACAGAATAAAGATGTCGCCGTTGGTGCTGGGAGTCGGAGTGTGCTTAGCTGGGTGGATTGCTCTTTATGCTTTGCTGTGCTACACAAATGGCTCTTGTGGCTATGAATGGAACTGTCGGCTAGTTACACTATTCCATGGCATCCTTGCAGTCTGTATAACTGCTTACATTGGATACATAGATGGACCGTGGCCTTTCACCTACCCAGGCAAGATGTACTTAATGCTAATATATATAATAGGGGTGTATGATATTTAGAGACTATTTAATGATTGCAATTGCATAATTAATGCTAAGAGATTAGTTTTTCAAATGTGAAATTTTGAATATTAAAATATAAAAAAAAAAAAAAAAGTATAAAAGTAAAACCACCAGTAGTTGGTGGCAATTCAGTTGCTGTGTCCAAAATAGGTACTACATTTGATAAGTTTGCGACAGTAAAACGACTTACGATGTCAGTTGCGCCATTTCACTGCCATTTACAACTCTTTCGCATTATGGAATCTCAGTTGAAGTTGTAAGTCATCTCACCTACTGTTTTATTAATATTATGAATTTGGACATACTGCTCTTCTCATGTGTTGTTTTTCGCTCTTATGTAGTTGGGAAGTAGGCATATTCGGAGTTTCAGACGCAGGAATTGTCTTAACGAGTGAGTCACTTGACTCACATCTTCCTATTCTTATCTTCGTTCAGCTGGCTGATCTATTGAGAAACAAAGCAAGTGGCAAAGCAGCTGTTTATGAATGAGTCATTGAATTATTCACTCAACTGATTTGTTCTAAATGCCGATTCAGTCAGTAACAAAACACCAGTGTTTGTTTCTCAAAGATTTGTGTTTAAAACTATTTTTGTTGGTGAAATGGAGCCAAAACAGACAATATTATGTCTATAAATGTAATATAAATATAAAAATGTAATAAAAATATAAATTATGTCTAAATTAGGGCTGGACAATAATTCAATATCAATATATATCGCGAGTAGCATTCATGAGCGGAGCTGCTTTGATTACAGCCATTACTGGGGAAACCGCTAGTTTTATCACTCTAAAAGCGCCTCCTGCTGGCAGAGAATGAGTTTTCATTTTAAATAAGCCCGTCTCCAGCAACATTTCCAGTTTTCGTTGTTGTTCAATTTTTTTGTTTTCTGCAGCGACTCGGAGCACTTTTCATACCCTTTTTTCCGGCTGAAGCACATTTGTTTCAATCTATAAGAATAACCAGCCTACACTACCAGTCAAAAGTTTTTGAACAGTAAGATTTTTAAAGTTTTTTTTTTATTTTTTATTTTTTTTTAAGAATTCTCTTCTGCTCACCAAGGCTGCATTTATTTGATCCAAAGCACAGCAAAAACAGTAAAATGTTGAAATATTTTTACTATTTAAAATTGCTTTCTATTTGAATAGATTGTCAAATGTAATTTATTCCTGTGATCATACATAGCTAAATTTTCAGCATCATTACTCCAGTCTTCAGTGTCACATGATCCTTCAGAAATCATTCTAATATGCTGATTTGCTGATTATCAATATTTAAAACAGTTGAGTAAATTTTTTTTTCAGGATTCTTTGATGAATAGAAAGATCCAAAGATCAGCATTTATCTGAAATAAAAAGCTTTTGTAACATTATACACTATTCCATTCAGTATAATTTTTATTATTTTTTTGAGAAAGAAATTATAGAAATTAATACTTTTATTTAGCAAGGATGCTTAAAATTGATCAAAAGTGATGATAAAGGCATTTATAATGTTACAAAAGATTTCTATTTCAGATAAATAGTGTTCATATCGATATCGGAATTATATCGTATCGACCGAAATTAAGAAATATACCGTGATATCAATTTTGGTCATATCGTCCAGCCCTAGTCTAAATGAAACTCACATAATATTAACATCTTGTTTATTGCACTGTTGTATAAAATCAATATCACATTTGCAATCATGCTGATATTTGGGGGTGCTTTTGTTTGGTTTTTGCAAAGTGAATGAAATACTCAATAATATCAGCTCACACATTGTCAAAGGGTTATTTCGCCGATTTCGCTAAAAGCTTTGTACTGTCGGTAGTACAAGTACATGAAAAATGTGTTTTTTCTGTGTTACCTACACAAAGATATCATCATTTTGATAGCAAAAGTCTGCCAGATGATGCAAAAAATATCATCCAAAGGACTTGACAAATCCAGGACTTTTGTGAAAACTACAGACCGTACTTCCACATTTTTGAATTCCCGCTCATGGATAGTCTGATTGAGCCCAGTGCATTATGGGTGATACATTTTTCCTACCTTTCTTCACCACAGCCTTTTTCTCTGTTGTTTTCGTAAAAAAAAAAGCTACATAGACATAGTTTCTACTACATAGACAGCCAGCTTTTATCAAAATCCTATCTTGCCAGCTGCAAATTAACCCATTAAAACAACACAATATTATCGCAGACATGTCGCACACCCCTAATATATAATGTTGTCTTATTAGCATTGCCATATTGTCTTTTTTCCTGACAAATGCTCATTTTTTACCATATATCATTTGCAGGTACAAAGAACACCCCTCTGCAGATCACCGCTATGGTGGTCAGTCTGGGCTACTTTATCTTTGACATGGCCTGGTGTGTGTACTTCCGCACAGAGGGCCTGGTGATGCTTGCCCACCACACCATGAGCATCCTGGGTATTCTGCTCACTCTGTGGCTGGGGGAGTCGGGCATCGAGTCTTGCGCCGTGCTGTTTGGCAGCGAGATCACAAACCCCCTCCTTCAGACGCGCTGGTTTTTGAAACACTCCGGCCGCTATGACAGCTTCCTCGGAGATGTGGTGGACGTTCTATTCGTGCTGTTGTTTGTGTTCATGCGCATTTTCGTCGGCGGCACCATGTTGTACTGTGAGCTGATCTCTCCGAGACCCAAGTTTATCATGAAAGGTGGCGGTGTGGCCATGTACGCGCTGTCCTGGGTGTTCATGGTTGACATCGGCCGCTTCGCATACCGCAAATCCCAGCTCAAATACCAGCGCTGGATGAATCGTCACAGGATGGCAGAGGTCAACGGGCAGGATGTGAAGAGAGACTGAAAGATCTCTCAGATCAGCGGTTTGGCCTCTCGTTTCGAACACCGGAGAGAAGAATGAGAATCAGAACAAGTGTACCAGCTAATAAAGCTCTGCAGCTAATAGATGTTTACATATTTTTTAAAAGGATGTCAGCCATTAAAGTTTATTTCTGGTTGGTAATATACTCATGGGAAAACATCCATGCTGTATCGGAGCCCTTAAACAGTCTTAATGGTTTTTTATTATTTGCCATTATGATTAACTCAAAATTCTTACAATCAAATCTAATTTGATATATTTGTACTCATAAGGAATGAAGTGTTTAAACTCTTTTAAGTACTGGAAATATTTGATATTTTTGTAATTAGGAACACTACTTGTTATAAATTTTAATTAGTGATATTACTTTTACATTTTTTTCCATTAAACTTTTAGTACGTGCAATATTCAGAAATGATCATGAAACACTACTAAATGTTTCTGGAAGATTACTGAATGATTTGTGTGTGATTAATGACTTGAATGAAAAAGTAAATCTCGTCTTTGAAATGTAACCATTTTTAAATTGAGACTGAGTGATGACTTACAGGCTGTTTGCATCAGTTATTTATCTGTTATGGTGATTTGACCACACCAGTTGATAAATCAATAAACATCATCATCATCATCATTACAATAATGTATTTTAGGATGTTGTAATGTTGCAATTGATCAAGGAAAAATGTATTCAAAGTTTATTCAAAGTCATTGTGAATTTAATACACCTCTTCTGATTAATGTGATCAAATTCTGAATTACAAATCATTAAGATATTGGGGTTTAATAACCGAAATCGAGGTCTAGGTGGTTTAACTGTTAAGCGATTGTAAAAAACAAAAGTGCTATTAAAAGGTTACAATTGGTGATTTGTAAGTCATTTTGCATACTGTTTTATTATTTCTTTTAAAAAGCGGTGAAGCAGTTTTGTTTAAAAATATTTATATTTATATATATATTGTAAAGATTTTTTATGAAAGTGTTTTGTTTTCAGGTGGAAATATTTTAAGAAATTCTTTAGATTCATGACTCAATTGTTTCTTTTTCTTGCAAATAAGTACATATATGTACATCTTAAACGGTATATTATTATTATTATTATTATACAAAGTATAATTACTAAACAAAATATAACAATGTACGTAAAAGGTCCAACTCAAGTAAAACGTCTTTAACGCGTTGCAGTTTTGTGAACGTCCACCATGTGGCAAACTAACATAATACTTGAACGGTTTTTCGCACCCTAGGGCTTGACGTTTTTTAATTTAACCAGTGACTGCCTCACATTTTCCAACGGATTAATTAAACTCATTTAGCCAGCTGACTGTAAATCTAAAAATTCTCGGCTGTTACTTTAATAAAAACATAATATGACGGAAAAATGGGCGAAAAGTGAACGCCTTGTCCGAATCACAATGGATACACAAATGTTCCATTCAAAACAAGTACGTTTCAATGTAATTATGAACAAAATACTAAAAAGCTTTTTTAAAAAGCTATCTAAAACGGCATTGACTGTATCACAGACTCTTTATTTATATATATATTTTTTACATGTCCTAATATTTTATTTTCCACTGACTTTTCACGTTTCCAGAGTTTGAGTGAATCTTCGCGAAAAAGAAACTTTGAATTACCATCTTCACTCCACACTATAACCAAAACACTGAAAGTTTCTCAAATTCCAGTGAGCCTGTCTACCTGTCTAGACAGCATTTTGTGCACGTTGCGAGTCAGTTCAGCAGAGCGAGCTGGCGTGAACTGGGTTGAATCGGAAATGCTGTCTATGCAGGCGGCTCACTAGGTTTTGAGACACAACCCCGCGGGAGACACGGCACATCTCAACTTTCCCCAGTCTGATGGACCGGAACTTACAACCTCTAAACTAATTTCACCGTGGACCCTCGCTTCCATACGAACTCGGTATCATCTGGAAAAACACTTGGGAAGAGCTACGCGAACTTTGTCGAGTGGTTTTGTTTATTTTGATGCTGAAGTGATTTCGTCGCCGCTCCATGGAAACTCTTCGCGAGGTGACACGTGTATGAGCGCGTGTGTTTTTTCCCTGTCTGGGTGACTGTGGGATTGGTGTGGATGCACACGGTTGTTTATTGTTGTTGGGAAAAATATCGCGTCTCATTTTTGGAGTGGACGTTATTAGGCTGCTGTTAGCTTTAGCATAGCAAGGCCTCGTCTGCAGTCTGGGTTTGCGGTATTGCTGCTGCTGTGTTGGCCGTGGACGTAACGTTACACACATCCAGCATTAGGAAGCTCAAAAGTGTTTTAATTGTCTAAGGATTGTAACTTCGAGCAGTAGGAAGTGTTTCGTCTTCACCTGGGAGCTTCTGCTGAATATGAAGGTAAATTTACAGCTGCACGATAACGGAAAATCACAAATTGTGAGTTATTTTGGTTTAATTATTGACTGATCTGTGCAAGCCTCCTGACTTGTTATTATACTGTTAAAACTAGCGAGTATAACGTTTTTATAACTATATAACGTTTTTATGTATACAGAACATATTTAGTTTTATTTTATATGTCCAAACTGCAATTACAGTAGAGGTAGAGTGTTATTGTGTTAATGTTATTGTTGCAGGATTATTTTTTGGTAACGTTAAACCGCACCATTACTCGAAGAACCAAATGTTCTTTGGGTTGCTTCAGGATATTTGCAGATTGGTTTAAAAAACAAAAAAAACATGTTGGTTCTGGAAAATATGATGTATAAGTACTTTTAGGTCTTCAGTGCATATTATATATTCTAATATTTAAAGTCATCTGCTCATTGGTTTTTGTTTATGATTGTATGTAGTCATTGGGATTAATTGCTGTTTTGGTGCAACTTTTATAATAAATGTTATGTTTTTTTTTTTTTGTAAATAGGGAACCTCCTGATCAGCACATCAAAATATGGATGCAACAGCCTCATGCAACATCAGAAACCGATGCCTCGCCTGATGCATCTGAAAATGACTATAGGATATAGGACAAATAAAAGCTAAAAACAAAAGCCCAATGAGCGACACACGGTCCACAGTCACTGACAGGTATGTTCGTGTTACGTGGACTAACTTGCTTCTGGTATGATCCATATACTTAAGCAGACATCTCAGCCTACATCGGTGTTAACTCTGTATAGTGAACTGTATTGGACAGCATTGAGCTTGCATTAATTTGGTTTTGTAATTATGTGTGTGTGGTGTAGGTTTATGGTCATGAAGTCCGGTTTTTGACTGGTTTTGTGCTTTGCTTCCAATTTTGAGAACTCTTGTTTCCATTGGCCAGTCAATGCATGTATGAGAATTTGGATGCACTCAAGTATGTTTCTGTAGGTTTGCAGGTGTGTTGTATAAATACATTCACAAATGCTGCATGATCTGTCATGTTGGTGTTGTTTTTTTGACCCGTATGTCTTTTGACCTATCAACAGTGAAAATTATTTAAAGGGGTCATATGATGCGATTTCAAGTTTTCCTTTCTCTTTGGAGTGTTACAAGCTGATTGTAACACTTTTTGCAAAGACTAAAAGTATAATTTTAAAAGTTGCAAAGACTAAAGTCTCAAAACTAAAGAGATATTCTTTATCAAAGTTAAGACTCTGCCACGCCCCCCTAAAACGGCTCGTTCTAACACACCCCACATATCTACCTCACTATGTGAAAATATTTGCATAATGCTTAAAAAAGCATCATATGTTCCCTTTAACTTAACAAGTGCAATTTAGCCATGATGAGCAACTTTCATGGTGCCTATAGCACTTGAAAAGTCATTTACTGTGGCAACATTTTGACTTTGACAGCTTCTGTGGCATTTTGGGAGGGGTTGTTTTGAATATCAGCAAATGCAGTAGTTCATCTGGGTCTTTTTTTGCCTACTGTTTTGTGAATCTCTCATATTCGGGCATATTACTCAACTGCTTTTTATACTATGTATACTTTGCATACTATATAGTAAAGAATTACTCATACCATTGGAGTACCTGTTTTATTTTAGTATTATTTTTATACTTGTTTTTTTAAATATCTTTTATATAAAATTTTTTAATTTAATTTATTTTTAATTGAATATTTCTTCTTAATATTTTTATACTAGTTTTATATCTGAACTAGATTTTTATTTTTTATTTTTCAGTTAACTTTCAGTATTTTTGTGCTTTTCTCAGTTTAGTTAGCTTTAATGTTCCTATTTAGCTTTCATTTATTTTTATTTCAGGTTTAGTAGTTTTAGTACTTCAGCTTTAACTTATTTTATTTCATTTATTTGCCAAGGCAATGTCTTCTAATTTTTACTTTTTAAAGATGTTTTTCATTTAATATTTATATTTTATTTCATTTCAGCTTTATTTAAATTGTCGAAAACTATTTGTAGTAGTTTTAGTTAACAATAACAACACTGACCTGAACTGCTTTTTTGTGCATGCTATGTGCGAAATATGTACTTTTTGAATCTCTAAAAAAATCCTTCGGACATCAGATATTAGACTTGTTTTTAGTACTACCTTTCTTTATCGATTTTTCTGTTGCTTGATATGCTTGTTTAGCAATGCTGGCATCTTGAATTCTGCTTCAACCAGTATCATGCTTATGTTTGGTTTTGTTTGGTATAATCCTGTCATGTTGCTTACAGCATATTATGCATTTCTTATATAAATGTGATCCAAACTGTCTCAAATCTCATTTCAGGAGCCAAATGGCTACACAATAATAAGCCTAAAACATTTGCAGATAGCGAGAATGTTGATCATTTTATATAGACAAGTGGTTTAGGAGAAAACAATTGTAATGTTGTATTTTTTTGTATTGTGCTGGTTTACAGCATTGCGTGTTACTTGGTTATTGCTTTTTAGATCGGAGCACAAATCAAGAATTCTTGTCTAATTTCATCATTCTGCCATTTGCTATTGATCAGACTCAGACTTTTTCATAACAAGTGATTAGTGGAAACTAAGCCATGGGAAAGTTCAATAAATGTATCAATATCCACTATTTACTCAGCCCTCACATACTTTTCATTCATGATGGCTGAAAAACGTCAGTCAGAGAGTGTTTTCTAATGGTAAGCTCTCACAAGTCTTTGCCACTGACGTCACTGTGGAACAGCAGACTGGTTGTCTGTCTGGTCATCTCCGTGATGACAGATATGCTTTCAGTGCTGCAGGGATTGAAACACAAGCATCTGAAGGTAACTCTGAGGGAGAGACTCGCTTGTTGATCTACCTTTCATTCCATCTAGTAGAGTAGCAATATCAGGATTGAACAGTTTTGGCCACCCAGGCCTAGTTGAAGATGATTGGTGTTCATCTCATCCGTTATCACTGCAGGTGATGCATTGTACGGCACAGTGTATGTGGCTAATGCATCTTTTGTTACCTTCAGCCGTGTGGCGTTCTGTTTTAATCCTAAGGTTATGCCAGTTCAAAGTCATTTGTTGTTTCTTTGTGTCTAGACCTCATTCGCTTTCACCCCTACACTGAAGAATGATATGTAAGACATAACAGGATATCCTGTAAGCAGATTGGTTAATAGCTTTTAAGTCTGTGAACAGATTGTTTTACCTAGACATTGTTCCTGTATAGTATTTAGGATTGAAGCAATAGTTTAGTGTAAAGCAGCATTTCAGACTACAGCTTTACAGGGGGGTACAGGAGAAGGTAGGCACTCTGAATTTTTTGTTTACTGTAAAAAAATAAAAACAAAAACAACCTGATGACTTTTTCATTAGCATTCATTAAATTGGAATAACAATTTCTTTATAAGTGAAAATAGATTTACAAATTGATGATAAAATTGTCATTTCCTATACTTTTTTTGAAGGCAAAAAACTTAAAAAAGCAAATATTATTTATTTTTTACAGTCTTGCTCATTAAAACCTTTTCCCGCCATAATAATTAATAATTGTTGAATTAAACATTGCTGACACTCGTATATGTTCTTCTTTTTCACACTGAAACGTGTTTCCTGTTCATCAGTGATAAGAGCAGCTTAATAACCAAGTTGCTTAAAATAGCTGTGCTGCTGAGCTCTGATGCATAGCTTCACTAATGATATTTTGACACTCCAGTATTTGAAATTGTACTGTCATTAATACATTATGAAATGAAATGCATGGTATGGTCATTACAGCTATAGCTCTGGTAATAATGTAAGCTAGTTAGTAATGATACAGTAATGTTTGTAGTTTCACTGGGTGAAACATCGTGAAGACATTATTATTTTGACCATTAAGGGTTTTTTTTTGCATTGTGTTTTTTCTGACAAACACAAACTCTTAGGGTGCTTTCACACTAGCACTTTTGGTGCGCACCCGGGTTCGATTGACGTCAGAGTTCGGTTCGTTTGGATGATGTGAACGCTGTCTTCCGAACTCGAGTGTGCACCCGCGAACCGTACCTGAGTCCGCTTAAAAAGGGTGGTCTGGGGTACAGTTCATGTGAACTCCGGTACGGTTCGCTGCTGGTGTGAACGCAATCGTGCCCAATCCCGGAAGTGAGCCGCTATTAATGACGTATTATTTGATAAAAATGTGTGTTTGTGTGTGTTTCACTCACTTTCCTGACGCGCTACAAACAGAGCTGTATATCTAATTTCTGTTCGCCTTCAGCGTTCTTTAGAGTATTTGCAGTACATTCGTAAGACAGACGTAAGTGCCGTTATGTACCGAATAGGGCTGTGCGATATGGACAAAAAAAACCTATTGCGATTTCTTTGATCAATTTTGCGATTTCGATTTTAATCACGATTTTGACACACACAGACATGCTTTACAGTCATTAATGCATTCAGTGTGAATTTGAAACATATTTCCAAAAGAAAACCAATTAGAGCTTTATCAAAAAGCTGTAACATGTCTCTAGAACAGACATAAGGCAAAATAATCACTTAAGTAAAGGTGTAACAAAATGTCTCTAAAATAGACATATGGCAGAAGAAAAAAAAACCTGTGTCCAGGGATTTTTTTTTGCCATGCATTGGTCATAGAGCTCTTTGTGGCGTTGCCTCAGATGTTGAACTAGATTTGTTGCGCCAAGTTCACACGTACTCCGTCTGCAGTGCGTATACAGTATGTGTATGCGGCCGCAATCGCGTGCAGTGTGAACGCTCTGATCCGTTAACATGGGCGCGGAAAAAATACGCACCACAGACGGAGTGTGTGAACCTGGCGTTACGTTTGTATGCCCGCCCAGTCTGTTCTGTTCTCGTTCTCCATTTAGGAGCGCTGCATTCTGATTGGTTCGGATAGCATACTGCGGGAGGTCGGGGGCACGGAAAATCGTGCTATTAAGCGAATTAGAAATCGCGCAAGCTCAAATCGCGATTTTATGACGATTTCGATTAATCGCACAGCCCTAGTACCGAAGCTTTGTAAACAAAACGAACGGTTTAAAAACATAAATATATAAAAGTGCAGAGAGCAATGTTATGCATTGGCCGCCTTCTCCTGCGCCGTCGTTACTAAGCAAGGGGGTAAACAGCTGCTGGCTTGATGACGCAAACGAACCGTGGTTCGGACCCAAATAAAATATGAACGCAGTCCAGCGCACTGTAAAACCTGGCAAGTTAAGAATACTCAAAGCATTTGAGGAAACTTATTGCCTCAACATATTTGAGTAAACGAACAAAATTTTTTTAAAGTTAGTAGAGCTTAAAATTTTTATGACAAGTGGGGTGGGGCTGAGAGCCATGAGAGCCAAGCCTCGTTTCCATGGTCCCACCCCACTCATCACAATGATAATTATATACAACTTGCTTCCATTAACAGCACATTCATTCAGATCTTTATAGTTAAGTGCTAGCTAGTAACAGCACACTAGCACGTACTAATGTAGTTATCTAAAAGACTCACAATACTTGCATGTAAATAGTCAAACAACATGCAGTATAAATAGTCTTTAAGTTTTGCTGTCCATCCTCAACCTAACCACAGGCTCTACTCTTCACCACAACGGTAACACTACAAAACCAACATAACAGAAACCTATGTAAATCCTAACATAACACAACATTTAAGTACTAACTTATGTCGCTCTATGTTAATCTTGTGTAAAAACACACAAAATAACACTTCATTTCAACATTTATTTTCCTTGTTGTCTGATGGAAAGCATGCTGGGAACTAGAAAACGCAATCATTTTAAGTTCACCTGACTACAACAACATTTTACATTTACAGAACTTTTCAATTAAGTCCAATGAACTTTCATTATTATTTGAGTGAAGTTAACTCATTTCATTTAATTAATTTCACTGTTCGGTTTTACAGTGCGGGTGAGGGGGGAGCAATCGAACTCTGGGTCGGACCAGGCAAGCGAACCAAGTGTGAAAGCACCCTTAAATTCATGTTACTGTAATGTGAAATTAATCACATTCTCATTACTGTAATACAGCAGTGTTTCATCCATCAAGCATGCTGCGTTACTGGTTAATCTGCCGCACAGTGACCAAAATATAATCGCTGTATATTTTAGCTGAAAGATGAGAGTTTGTGATTTTTGTATGGAGAGAAAAAAACTTGGGTGTTGGAAAATAATCTTTTGACAACAAATAACCAACCTTGCTTTTTCAACTGTGTTTTCATCGCTGGCTGCATGCAGTAATAAACCTACTGCACTGAATCGCTCGATTAGGGTGGTTCTTTTTAATGAATCAGAAGAACCAATCAGAGTAATTAAACACAGCCCTCTACAGTCTGAATCATCAGCTAATGTGGTCATTGTTGTTTGTTGTTATTTATTATAAAGCTGTTTGGGTGTTCCCCCTATGCAAAATAAATAAGAAAAAAACAATAACCAAAAATCATGGTTTCTCTCTCTATATATATATTTATATATACATTCATACATAATTAAATTTAGTACATATATAATAATTTTTTTTACGTGTGTATATATATATATAT
>NW_015647437.1:762722-766162 GCF_001515625.1 Sinocyclocheilus rhinocerous
ATATATATATATATATATATATATATTTTATTATCTTATGTAAGCAGTTTTAATTCATTTTATTATTTTACATAACTATTGGAGATGGAAGGTTTAATTGTGCTAAATTGCACATAGTTAGTATTTTAGCTGTCAGTATATAAATCTAGCTGCATTGTGGTTAATTAAGCTGCTGTACAGGGTGTGCATGTACTGTGATCATGCAGAGCTCTCTTGAATCTCAGATTTTCAGTCCATTATTTCTACGCACAAAACCAGTCGGCCCACTCTAGCTTTAGATCATAGTGTCAACACGAGGGCTGTGTTCTTCTGACACACGCCCAGCGCTTTCTGCAATACAAAGATTCACGGTTGAGGATTTATGAAGCAGCGCGCTGATGTTTTGAGTATGATATTGTTGTGTGCTCATCCTTGTGGCCATAGTGGCTGACAGACGCTCTCACTGGAGTGTAAATGAAGAGTGGAGTGGGCCGGCCTCACACCCTGCTGCCACTTTGGCATGCACACAACAGCCACTCCTTCTCCTCTCCGGTGCTCTTTCTGCACCAGATCAGTAAAGATCACCAGCCCCTGCTGAGGCACAACAATGTCTGACATCCCCGATCTTCCCCCCCTTCCCTACGTTCTCCCCTGCCCCCTCCACCTCCAGACAAATGGGCCTTTCACTACAGCACCGGGCCACACCTATGCTCACCTTTACCTTGGGTGAAGCAGCGGAAAGTCTCAGAAACACACCTAGTTACCCCGTTGTCAGACATAAATATGAGCATGTAAGCTTAGCAGCAGGTGAGTCATCCGTCTTGTCAAAGCCCTCATTGTGATTTCAGCGGTGCTGCCTCGTGTCTTACACCCTTCTGAGCTGAAGTAGAGAAATTGGTTTCTTTTTGTCTTGATGGATAGGGTGGAAATGCTGAAGTTTGCAGATTGACATAGATGTTTGGTGTTGGATTTGGACAAGAATACCAGTTTCGCCCAGTGGAAAATCTTAAAAAATGCACAAAATCATAGTTCGGAGGAAGGCTGGTCTGTGCGGGGTGGATATTCTGGTTTCTCTGGCAGCGTAGAAAATCTCAGTTGACAGTCACGAAACCCAGACCGCACTGTGAAATCAACTGAAAGTCTATGAATAGAAGTAACTCAGAAATCTCAGTCTCACGCAGAAGATAGCCATGAATGCACATTTTGTTACAAAATGTCCCTTTGGGAGTAATGTATATTGCGCCAACTGGCAAGAAATGCATTTCACATGGCCATTAAAGTAATTATTAATAAGTATGGGCAAGTTCTCCCTAAGGTTCAGGTATGGTGTTTTTCAATTTTTCAACACCCATTTATAGTCAACACCCTTGACATTTGAGTCAGGTGTTTTTCAGCTTAAAACCACATTTGGTTGTTATTGTTTTCATCAGTTAATGATCATATGCCAGCTGTATGATTACAGGGATGGTGTGATGAAGGGTATTGTTTTGAATTAGCTGTTAGCATATAAATTAGCATATGACTGTTTTGATGGTGATATCATGTGCTGCAAATACTTTGCAACCTACAGTGCTCAAATGTCATGAAAGAAAACAAATATTTTGTCACATTGGTCAGATATTTGGAGTTTTTGTGCGCAAGTATATGAATATATGAATATGAATATTTATGAATATATATATATATATTCATTTATATATGAATATTTAAAAAAAAAACAAAAAAAAAGTGATGAGTGGTGCTACTGTGGCAGCTTTTGCTAAGGGTGCCGGTCACGTTATTCTTTTCGTTCCATTGACTTCCATTCATATGTGTATGCATGCAAAGGAATTTCGTATTTTGCTGTGTTCCAAAGTTGAAGTTTGGTGAACTCTGCTCTGCGAATTCGTATCACATGAAGATGTGTGACCCATAGAAGATCAACCTGTCCTCTAAGCTAAATTAAAAAATGCAAACTTTAAAGGGATAGTTCACCCAAAAATTTTAATTACCCTATGATTTACTCATCCTTAAGCCATTTCATGTGTATATGACTTTCTTCTTTTAGAAAATATAATAAGAGTTATATTAAAAAAGTCCTGGCTTTTTCAAGCTTTATAATGGCAGTGAATAGTGGTCGAGATTTTGAAGCCCAAAAAAGTGCATCCATCCATCATAAAAAGTACTGTTATAAAGGCCTTCTGAAGTGAATCAATGCATTTGTGTAAGAAAAATAACCATATTTAAAACTTTATAAACCGTAATTTCTAGCTTCCACTAACTGTCATGCATTCATGAGAGAGTGGCGTTACAGCGAATGACGTAGGACATAACAATAGCTTTGCTTTGAATTAGTGTTGTCAAAAGACCCGGTACTTCGGTACCAAGTCGGTACTAAAAAAATGAAAACGTTACGGTACCAGAATTTTTTAAGTACCGGTGGTACCGAGTACCCGGTCAACACGGTTCTTGATGTGCTATCCGAAGGGTGCGCAGATGCGCTTTCTTCATAAAAGCACTGAGACGTGGCGAGATCAAAACGAGGAAACACACCAAACTAACAAAACACTTTAAAGACAGACACCCAGATCAAATGAAAGAGTTCAAGCAGGTAAGTTTCATTTCATCCTATACATTGATTTATTTGAGGCGCCCGCCACAATATCAAAACTGACCGCCACAAATAGATTTTCCAAAAGGCTTTGACTTCGTTGAATAAACATGAGCACTGCACGTGTCAAAGTCGAAACCCGGTGCGAGTGTTTATATATCACTGTATTTCTGAAGGAGACCGACTGTTTTCAGAAAATTATGGATGTCATTTTCATTTAATCTCGCCTGTAGGCTAATGCCTGAGCAGCGTTTGTGAGCGGAGCGCTTATTTTATTACAGCCGTTACCGTTTACAGAATCTCACATTTAAATTTCCGCTACTGAAAGAAAGAGAGATAGGCTGACAAATAAAAATGTAGTCTGCACACAATTGTGTCATTTTATTCGTCTTGTCAAGAGTCTTGAATTTATTGACTTTGACTTGAATTTATGTAATAAAAAGTACATATTTTCCAGGTAATTTTTGAACAATTTTTATGGCTTTAGTAAAATGAAAAAATAAAATATAAACTTTTTTTGCTAACAGCATGTTGTCTATATAATTTCAGGCTTATTTTCTCACAGGCTCACACAGTAATGGGTCTTTATTCGTGAGAGTATATAGTTGCCATTGCCACTATATTTTAGGAGAGGGGTCACTAGCCAGGGGTCAGCATATTTAGACCTCTATGGCATCAAAACAGTTGAAAACGCCTAATTTAGACAGGAAGTGGGTGTCCAATGGCGCTTTTCCACTGCGTGGTACGACTCGGCTCGGCACGGCTCAGTACGGCACGGTTCGGCTCGGCACGGTTTGCGTTTCCACTGCAGTTCAATACCGCTTTAGAGTGGGCGGGATTATTCACATGTCGTTATAGTTGCGCCGCCTCT
>NW_015647437.1:766238-769592 GCF_001515625.1 Sinocyclocheilus rhinocerous
AGCTCTCGCTGGATCCGCTCCTCTGCTATCAACGAGAGGAACGTCTGTACTTCCTCAACAGGGGGAACAGCCACTTCTGGTTGTTAAAAAAAGGTGCGCTCGTTCAAAACAGTTGTGTTCGATCCTTCGCTGGCTGTGCTGATTTAAATCTAGCGTTTCTGTTGTGCTTTTGTCGCATGTTCAGTGACGCAGGTAGTGACGATTCTCTCCGGCCAATCCGTGATCAGCAGAGTTTACACGTCACGTTTTGGTAACGGTACGGTTCACTTGGAACCCCAACCGAGGTGGTACTAAAAAAAGTACCAGGTACTGTACCCAGTGGAAAACCCCCAAAAAGTGAACCGTACCGAGCCATACCGTGCCGTACCATGCAGTGGAAAAGCGCCACAACTGACATGTCAAACAAGCATGTTTGTCAACATCTTCACATTAATTTTCACTGTGAGAACATGCAACCATCAAAATGACATGGTGTTTGCAGATACTTTAGAGACAGTACTTTTCCCCATATTTATACGCATATATGCAATATCATCTTGTGTACGGATTCAAATTATTGTATATATATATTTTTTTTAATTCACTGTCGTTTACCATGTAAACTTCAACAAACTGATTGTTAGAAATTCTGATAACTGGTAAACAAACTTTGTTTCCCAACAGACTGACATAAAACTCTACACCCTGTCTCCTGAAAGATGTGTAATTTCTAACCAATCAGATGGATGCTTTTTACTGTACACCAGGCTTCAGATGGTCCAGGAATTATCCTCTGTGTACTGGGACAGAAACTACATGTACCAGTAGTTTTTTTTTGACTATAACAGATGTCAATAAAGAGCTCTAAAATTTGGATTCCTAGCAGTACAGCAAATGCCAGCCGAGTTTGGAGAGTTCTTTCACAGGGTTTGTTTGAACATAGATTCCCCTATACACCCTGGCAGCGAGTAGGAAATGTGGAGCTGCAGCCAATAGCCCCCTGGCTGTTGAGAGGGGGAGGGACATTGACCGAGGGTTTGCAGTGTTGTGATGTAGATGTTAATGCTCGCATGCACTCGCTGATACCAAAACGCACGAAAGGTGCAAGTCTTTACCAATGGTACGATGCAAGAGGACATATGTGGCTGGTCACATGACGTTGAAGCTTGCTGCCAGTGCTATTTTCAACATCAAAATGAACATCTAATATTCTCTGTTCCCTGTGCCATATCGTTGAGGTCTGATATATTCCTTCTCCATTTGCAGTCTTGGCTTAGGCAATCCCTGGCCTTCTGTGCCAAATGGAGACCAGACTGCTGTGCTGTATTTTCTCCGGTGCATTAAGCTGTGACTGAAAAGTGTGGGGAGAGAGAGACTGCCTCTCTGCAGAAGGCGATTGGATATGATTTATTCGCCTGTCCTCTTCTCCCTCACGCTGCGTGGATGCTTAAATCTTATGTAGTTTCTGGGGCAGCGTGGCAAGGCAGGCACACTGGGCCGAGATTAATCCTTTGTGTTGCGTGCTTTACTGCTGTGAGATGCTATGACAGTTGGCTGCAGGATTAACGTGGAACTGATGCACTAAAATACAGATTTTCTATATGGTGTTTTGAAAGAACTTGGTCATTCAGGAACATTAAAGGAAAATAAAGGCTAAATACAAATTAAAGATGCAGTTCACTCCAAAATGACTGTCTTTTTTTGTCTTTTTACTCTTCTGTTGTTCTAAACCAATTTAATTTAATTATTGGTTATTTTTGCATGGAGCATTTTTTAAATTAATTTACATTTAAAAATTATTTATTTACTTTTAGTTCTTTAATTTTTTTAAATTCTTAATTTTTTTTTAATTGTATTAATCTTGTGTGAGGCGTACAGGTTTATATATATATATGAGATAAAACGATTATTGCGCCCCATTCCGCCCCCTTTTCCAGCGCTGTGCTTTCGTTCCTCCATAAAAGCCCAATTTCACGAGCAAATCAGTAAAATCATGTAACGTGACTTTTGCTAAATGGGACGTGCTTGATTTATAGAAGTATATTTATTCATGTTTTTAAAAGCGTGAAAGAGAACTTGCGCTGCTCCTCAGGAAGATATATGCGATGGAACAGAACACGGACATGTAAAGTCATCTTTTAGCCATAGACTGTATAAAAACATGGACGTAGTGTCCGTGACGTCACCCGTAGGTTTCTGAAGAGCATTTTTGAAGCTCAAAGTGAGCGGAGCGGGCCATCGCCATCTTGGCAGTGCGTCACCACACGGCACTCCCGGATAATCGAAAATGGGTAAAGAGGCGGGAGCTGGTTGCTGAAACCACGCCCACCTAGCTCGACGGTGGTGACAGCAGCGGCAATCCACCTGTCACTCAAGTGGCCACGCCCTTAATTATGCAGAACTTTAAGGCTTAATATAATTTAAACGGATGAGTTGCTGAAACCACGCCCACCTAGCTCGACGGCGGTGACAGTAGCGGCAATCCACCTGTCACTCAAGTGGCCACGGCCATAGTTATGCAGAACTTTAAGGCTTAATATCATTTAAACGGATGAGTTATACAAAAATTCACCCCCCTTACAGTTGTCATGAAGGGCAAAATTAACTATATTGACCAAAACCACTTTTTGTACCAGGCTGTAAACAAATTTTTTCTGCTGTAAAGTTGGGCATTTTAACATGGGGAGTCAATGGAACTGGCTCCCTTTTGGAGCCAGCCTCTAGCGGCCAGTCGATGAATTGCAGTTTTAGTCACTTCTGTGTTTGTTTCACAAGAGAGACCGGAAGGTTGCCGCTTGCTTTTAGCTCAAGGTGCGTGCCTAAATGGTCAAATACATGCAAAAATTTGTCAAAATGCGGTGCTTAGTGATTATTCATGTATACCTTCGTCGGTCACGTAATAAATGAACGTAAAGCGTTGAGAATTAAAATATGCGTGTAACAGTAAATTGGATCCGTGCGGCTCTTAAAGTGACAGCGGGCTATTTTCCTGCTGCGACTGTGTGCTTAATATTAATCAAACAACAAAAGACAAATTCTAAATCACACACTCCTCTTGAGTGAAGGACTTTGTAGCTTTAATAAGAAACAAAAAAGTTGAATTTTTACAGTGAAGACTATGTTGTTTTATTTTACATTTGATTATTCATTTCTGTAGTAGCTAAGAAACAAAAAAGTTGAATTCTTACAGTGAAGACTGTTGTTTTATTTTACATTTGATTATTCATTTCTGTAGTAGGCTGTAAACTGCTTGAGACTTGCATAAAAAAAACATTAAAGCACAGTTTATTTCATTTGTATCTTTTTATTCTATTGTATTTGTCCTTTGCTTTTTTTATTACTGACAGTATAATTATTTTCAATAATTTTTAGGAC
>NW_015647437.1:769846-782117 GCF_001515625.1 Sinocyclocheilus rhinocerous
GTATTGGCCGATACCGATCCGATACCAGTGACGGTTTTTTTCCCTCATTTAAATAAATGCAGAATTTATATATCTCTGTGTGTGGAACTGATAATCATTCTTTCACAATCTACTAGATACAGACTACTTCATTATAAAGAAAAATAAAATAAACAATAAATATGAGAAAATATAGGCCTATGTATATTTATAATCTATGACAAAAATTTATCATAAACTAGGTTAGTGGATAATTTGGCAGCAAAAGTTATTCTAGAAAAATCAGTGCACAATAATTTTAGAAATCCAAACATTTAGTGAAAAAACAATATTTTGTGGGGAACAAATAAAAGTGTTGCACTAAATATGGTAAAATGTTTCACATTGCTATTTGTATTATTATAAAATCCATTCATTAAAAACATTCATGAATGTATTTATATATAAGTATATACTATAAAATTAAAATACATTTCTTTTAAATGTATAGCATATTTTTTAATAAGGCAACAACATATGATAGATACGATAGGACAAAACAAATACAGTGCAGCACGAGCTGTTTTTATACAGTCTATGAGCACGAAGCGCTTACAATGTGCGCATCCGGTGTGCAGAATGATCAGAGTCAGTCTGTGACGCCATGTTGCTTCAAGCGCGTCATTCTGCACACCGGATGCGCACATTGTAAGCGCTTCTTGTTAAAAACTGCAAAGCACAAAGGGAAGAGAAATTGATGCGTAGTGTATTATATCTGTGCAACAGTTATTGAGCCTTTCTTTTAACAGTTTTAAATTTCAGTTACTGTGCACGTTAAAAAAATGTATAGTCTTTTCTACGCCGTGTTTTGTTCTCACAGACACCCGGTAGCAAGTAACAAAACAGCATTAAACTCCGGCAAGAAGATAAAGTCCTTTTTGCAAAATCATAGCCATGTATTTACAAATCAAGTATAATGGGAACACAGAATGATCTTGGAGAGAGCTTTACCCCGCTGACTGCTGTAACCGAACGCGACCAGGGTTTAAAGGCTGAACGAATGACTGACAGCCACAGCGGAGAAAAGAGTTTGTGTGAACTTTAATGTAAGGACTTAAATATTCATATGTGGCTCACATTAAGCTATCGTATGGCTTCAGAAGTAACACAGAATAATTCGCACAATCGGAAAAAAAATAAAAAATCTCTGATTTAGATCGGCCCTCTCTGACCGATACCCGATCCGAGAAAAATGGCACTATCGGAGCCGATACCCGATATGAATATCGGATCGGCGCATCCCTAATATATATATATATATATATGACTTATATTTTTATATATATAAATGTGTATATATATTTTTTTAAGTAGTTTTTTTGTTTTGTTTTTTATGAAAGTCTTTTTTCCACTTCAGTGCTGCTCCATTATAAGCATAACACATTTAGTCACTGTTGCTCCACTAACATACTCTAGTTTAGACAACAGGCTTGCAGCTGCGATTAAGGCTATATAATGTATAATAAATCTGTGTAAATATGAAGTTTTGAGATTTAAGATAAGTATTGCTAATTAATGGTGTCTGCAGTGTCTTGTTTGGGTTGCTCTGCATAAACAGTGCCAACTCAGTAGGGATGCACCGAAATGAAATTTCTTGGCCGAAACCGAACAAAATTAAACACTGGGCCGAAGGCCGAATACCGAACATGGTTTTTCGAGTTTTTTTCCCCATGTATTTTGCCAATTTTTTTTCACCATTGCATAAATAAAAAAGCCAAAATGTTTTTTTTACTTAATGTTCTTTTTAGCAGCATCATATGACCCCCTTAAAATTAATAAGTTAGTAAAATAATAATTTTTGGCCATCAGATCCCCTTCTTGAATCAGGCATGTATTTAAACATTTTTTTTTTTTACTGTACAATTAAAAGCAGCCTTGCTGAGAAGAGACTTCTTTTAAAACATTAGAAAATATTACAGATCCTAATTTGAACACTATGTGTGAATGTTATAATAAATGTATTAAAACAGAGCTGTTGTAATGATTATTATCATTATTATTGTCGTACTTTTTGTTTTATTTTACAGAACAACAGTAAAATTACAATACTAACATTTATGAATGTTGATAAAGTTCTTGCTTTTTCTCAACTTTTATTTTGGCGGAAACGTGCAGGAAGACCTCAATGCTTATTTTTGTTGACAACAGATTTATAAATGAGTCTCATTACGAGTCTTTTCGCTTATTCGGCCAAACACCGAAAGAGCTTTTTTTGCTATTTTCGGCCGAATAATTTCGGTTGCCGAACATTCGGTGCATCCCTACAACTCGGCTGACCGAAACACCCTTTCAGTAGGAGAGCATGAAGCTTCTTTAGTAGCTTCTTCTAATTAGCAGGCTGCCTGTCTTTAGTTTTTGACAGAGAAGGACCCGTGTCGGTTGTGATCTTTTGTTTTGGGAGGCATGGATTGGTACGAGTTCTGACTACCCCTCGGCGTCAGCTTGTCCTCCTGACCTTGGTGGCGACAAAGTGTGTTGTGAACTTGGCTTACTCTCTGCTTTCCCACCTCCTCCTGCAATATCAAAGAATTTAAACTGACAATCTAGCGTGAAGAAATGCACATCCTCCAGCCCTGTCAGGACGGGTGATTGAGTTTATTGGAGCAGAAAAGGAAAATCTCCCCAGGCCGCTGCTGCTCAGCCCCCCCCGTTCCTCATTTTGATGTCACTTCGGGGAGGGGCCGCTCATTTCAGAGGCCCAGCTCAACCCGTGTCTGCTGACATTACCCCAAATGACACTTCCACATCCACTTACCTTTTAATTTCTGTTCTCTTTTGCTCTCACTTCCCATTATAACGTAGACTGTATCTGTGTGTGTGCACTTTCACAAACACACACATACTCGCTGTGCTCTTGTTTGATCATGTCATTACTCAGTCATCACTGTTTAATGGGTTTTAACAGCTGATGTTTGGAGCAAATGTTGGCTCCTTTTAGAGCCAGTTGGTGCGCTTGGGGCCATAAAGACTGCCTCTCCTATCTGTCCGCAAAGCATTTGTCCTCTTCTTATTTGCCTATAGACGCTTTCCCAGATTTGCTTATTCATTTTAGTTTATAATGGCCATGCATGCAGCCTTTTATTTATTAAATGACTTGATTGAGCTGTTGTGAAGATACATCCGCAACGTTTATTTTTCTGTCCGCTTCTGCTTCACTTATTTTCACTGACTCAAGCAGCCAAAATTTGGAGCGGGTGGTTTTGTCCCTTATAGTTTAACAACAAGTTCCTCATTTGGCATTTGAAAGGGAAGTGAAAGGCTGTAGTGTACATTTACTCAGGGGTGTCCATGTGATGTTATTTCTTAGAAAAAAAAAGATTTTCTTCTAACACTTCATGTGAATCAGTTAAGGGAATATTCTAGGTTTTCTTTCTTTCTTTCTTTCTTTCTTAATTTATCTCTATGGACAGCATGATATCAATTACCACAAAATAGTTTCAGTAATTTTGCGTTTGCTAAGATTTTCTTTCTTTTCTTTTAATGATTTTTTTTTTTGCCTTGAGTTTTGTACTCGTCAGAGAATTTTTATTTTTTTTGCAACATTTTTATTTGTGAAAAAGAAATGTATACTTTTATTTGAATTTAGCCTAAATTAATTTAAAATACTTAATAGTATTAGATTTTTCATTAAACATTAGATTTATCGTTTTACCTGAAAATCAAGTTATTAAAAAATAGTTTATTAGTTTTTTATTTAAATTAGCAATAATAGACTTAGACTTCCTTTATAAATGAATAATCAGAAGTTATACAGCTATAATGTAACTTCATGATGGACATACATTCAGAAACATACTTTGCTGGAAAATTATGACATAAAATGTAGGGATGTAACGATTCACTCAACTCACGATTCGATTCACAATTTTGATTTCACGATTGACATCCTGTAATTAGTGTATTGTTTTGGGCGTATCTTACTCCTCCATGTTGGCCAGATGACTTTACACTACAAATTTTATTATAGCAGAAAAAAACCCCGAATTGCTACAATTATGTTCAATACTTTACAGAAAACCAGCTCATTTATTTGACCCAATTCAGCCCGACATGTTGAAAGATAAGTTAAAAAGTAAAGTTAGAATAGCTTATATAATAAAAATTATATAAAAAATATTGCATAAGTGGTTACGCCACTATAATATTAACTTATGATTGTGTTAATGTATCACATGCTTAAGAATCAAGTCAAAATTATATTCTGTGATAAATGAAATCTTTCCATGTTTTTTTTTTTTTTTACGTATATTAAATCCAAACATTACTTCACGTTATTACAAGGCTATATTGTGAGTCCTTGTCCTGTGGTGTGTGTTGAGTATTGCCGTCTGGCTGTTGGGTCAGGTCAGGTCACTGTCTGACGCACACAGACTCTTGCAGAAACACATACATGGCCATTTGGAGCGATGCGGCCGTGCTCGACAGTGGTGATGTCATGAGTTGAAGCACAGAGGTCCTCTGGACTGCATTGGATACAAACAGCAAGTGTTCTTTCTTCTGCAAAGTCACTGCTCCTTCTCGCTCGCTGCCAGCCCAGCACTCACTTGTTTTTTTCTCCAGTGCTCAAGCCAGCACTGATATCATCCCTCGGCTCTCCGCACCCCCCTATCTTCTTGCCAGCCTGCCCACCGCAACCTGAGCATGACACCATCACATGCACACACATAATGCATGCACTAAAGAAATCCGTATGTTGAACTTCCAGAAAAGTGTGGAAGAGAAAGGACAATGTAGCAAAAGAGCCATGTTGTTTTCCACCCCGTATCCCACTTTTCCTTCAAGTTGTTTCTGACAAACACGCCTTTCAGAGTCGAGTAATTGGGGTGTCCCTCATGCAGGCCTTTCTGGCTTCGTGTGGAACGTTTTTCCATTATTGCACAAAACCTCAATTGAGCGGAGAACCCACCCCCTCCACCTCACAAATCCTCTCGGCCGTTCTTGCACTTCCTTTACCATTCCAACTCGACCCCATTGCCGCCCCCTCCTCCAGGAGTGAAGATGGCCTCATTTGCATCAGACAGTGTTGTTGACTCCTACATTTAGCAAACTCGTCTGACTCTAGAGAGTATGCAAGTTAGTTTGTTTTCGCCATAGGAGGGAAACATTTTTTCAAAAGGTTATTGTTTTTTCTCTTTACATCTGGCATTTCTGACTTTATAAACTCAAAATTGCAAGAAACTTGTTAATTCTGACAAGAAAAGTCTAGCATTTCTGAGAAAAAAATCAGAATTGTGAGATGAAAAAAACATTTACATTTTTGGCTGAAACATGAAAAAATAACAGAATTGTGTGATTATAAGCTCAATTCAGAGAAAATCTAAATTGCAAAGATGTAAACTCAAAAATTCTGAGAAAAAAATTCCGAATTGTGAGAACTTGAAATTGAGTTATTAACTTGCAATTGTGAAAAAATGGCAGAATTATGAGATATAAACTCGCAGGTACAAGAAAAATAGTCGGAATTGTGAGATAAAAAGTTGCAATTACATTTTTTTTTTTTTTATTCCATGGTGGAAATAAGCTTCCATAAGAGAGGCTAGACCTGTTGGAGACAAACTAAAAAATCCTGTATAAAAACTTTTATGCACATTCACAAGCATTACTGTAACAGTTGTGGTAATAAGCACAAATAGCAGTATTCTTACGTGTACCATCAGCGTGCATGATTCATTAGGGAGAGAATAACATGCAAAAGGTAGGATTATTGGCTGCTTTGGTTGTTTGGATTTACTTTTCCATTCCTCCTCTTTAGCGGGAGGTTTTTAGCTGAGCGGACCATGGAACATTTTACAGGCCCTTTCATAAATGGCCCATTCAGTTCCTCAAACTGCTCTCAAAAGAGTCCTGTGTCACTACAGAAAGCTCTGATACAAGCAAGAACAGCCCCTGCTTGAAGACTCAAGAACTATACGATTGTTTTCACTCTTTTCATTTTAAAGTGATAGTTCATCTGGAAATGACAACTCAAGTTCATGTTCTTCCAAAGATCCTGTATGTACTGTTCAAAAGTTTGGTGTCAGTAAGATATTTTAGTTTTTTGTTATTCAGCAAGGACTTTCAATTTCAAAATTTCAATTTCAAATAAATGCTATTTATTTTAACTTTCTGTTCATTCATAAAAATCAGCATCAGCAAATCAGCATATTAAAATGGTATTTGAAAAATGATATGACACTGAAGACTGGAGTTATGCTGCTGAAAATTCAGCTTTTCATTGCAGGAATTAATTGCATTTTGAAATATATGAAGATATAATAGAACAGTTAATTTAAATTGTAATAATATTTCACAGTATCAATGTTTTTGCTTTATTGATGATCAAATAAATGCAGCCTTGGTGTGGGTAACAGATTTCTCTCAACAGTGTGTATTTAAAAAAATATTCCCCCAGAAATTTTGAAGAATCTTAATGTGAGGTTTTTTTTGTTGTTGTTTTGTTTTGTTTTTTCCCACTCAACATCTAACACAATGCTTTTTAAGGTCCAAAAATGACAAAAACGCCTACAAGTTCTGCAATATTCAGTCTAGTCATGATAAAGTCACTATTCACTCACAATCCTGCCCTCCAGCGAGCCAATAATTCGAAAACCACTGTGACTGGATCATTGAGTCCCAGTCGTTCCCAACCAGTTCAGTGATCAAATTGTTCATTTAAACTTGTTCTTTTCGATAAACGGTTGGTCCGGTTCATAAACTGAACTGATTCGTTCACAACTCAATGATCCATTTGCAATAGTTCGAGTTAACAGCTCATTTGAGGGGAAGGTTATCAGGTAATAACGGTGACTTAAATTTAGTCGTTCCACACGAAGCTATCCACTTCAAAAGACTTGAGTTATAGCATATAATACGTGTGAACTACTATTATGATGCTTTAAAAATTAAGCTTTTTTGTTGCTTAACAGACATGGTTACTGTTGATTTACATAAAATGAAAAGCTAGAGTAAATGTGCAAATCATGGCCCCTGTTGGGAGCGGGAAGAGAACTGCTTCATATTGGCCTGTGCCGGCACTCAAGGTTAATTTTATTAATTAAGTTTTAATTGAAAAAGTCAGTGATTGACGGCTGCTCTCTCATTAGACTTATCTAGTTTACCAGTGGTGACAAATTGCTCTGCGTATTCTACCGGCCTCATAAAAGGTGGACTAATCCCACCGAGTCCTTTCCATTACTTTGCTGCAGTGCTAATTTCACAGTTAGCTGACCTCTGAAGCAATCTTAGAAATGTTAGTTAAGCATTCACGCGATTATTCCCTGTGTTCAGAGCAACACTGCAAATGTCTCGCACTTCACTGTGAGGGTATGCAGTCCACTCTCTCCGATACTGTCCCGTAATAAACCGGCCGTTTGGCTGACCCGTAGAATGAGTTCAAAATCCACAAGCTGTCAGGCTGACAGGCTGACCCTCCATCATTAAAATGCTGAAGTGATTGTTTCGCAGAGATGTTTCTCATTCTGCACATTATTTTCAGTCAGTTTGGCGTTCTGCGAGGTCCATGGGTCAAGCGTGTGAGTCCAGGTGAAGGAAATGGCAGTAGGTTGTTAGTACAGTGGCTCTCAGTTAGACGCAGTCGGACAGGCCTACAAAGGGCTTCTTCAGCACCGTGTCCCATCACCGACTGGCCTAGAGAACAGAGGTTTCTCACATGGCCTGTGAGCGGGAAGCAGAGCACTGTTAAACACATTCACCCCACCTCAACTCGCCTTACTGCCGGAGGCTACTTTTAGACCTGGAGTCATAGCTACTGCAGGCTTTTCCACTTGCCTTTGTGATAAAGAACTGGCAGGACTCATGCGGAGCCTCTTAATTGATGCGTGTAATGAATAGGGCGACATTAGCGCAGTGGGGCACATCTGTTGTCCTAGCAGGAAGTTAACTAAGCAAATAGTGATTGCACACAGCAAGAGGATGCTACTCAACAATACACAGTGCCATCAGTGCACTTAAAGCGGCGCTAAATTAATAGTTGACGATATGAGTTCTTTAATGCTGTTGCTGATATCTAAAGAGCAAGGTTGTCAATCTAATGATGATAAATACAGTACAGTTAGTACAATTTTATCATGACCTGATACATGCATTACTGTAACTAAATGAGCTCATATTATACAAACTGTTTAATATAAGAATAACAAAAAGTGTATTATTCATTGACAAGTATTGATGTTTTAGAATGGACTCTTCTGCTTATTTTAATCAGCTGAAAATGGTAAAATATGGATTAATCAGTCAGTCACTGATCTGAATGTTTACTGCTTTAGAGAAAATATTTCCAGATTTTACATTGGACATCGAGTGATGACCCAACACAGCTTGCAAAATAGTTTATTGTACAAAAGTATTGATTAATTATTATATATTATTAATATACATAAAGATAAAATATGATTATTTTTATATTGTGATATTAATATTGTAATATTAATTTATATAATTTTATTGATAGTATTTTTATTATCTAATTAAATATATACTTTTAATAATTTTTCCAGAATTATATGCGTGTATAGATAGATAGATTTATTAGCCTATATCATTTATTTCTGATTTGAAATATGTTTCACATTATTATATCATTTATTCCTGATTTGAAATATGAAAAGTAGCTTTGACAAACACAGTCTTTCTTCATTCAAATAGACAGGAGCTATAGTTACATGAATGGAAATATCTGCCCAGGGGCTTTACCAATATGGCCGCAGAGTGAACTAACTCATCTTAAAGGGACCTAGGGAGTTTTGTTTATGGAGAGTTTTGTTCATTTTGTTTTTGGAGATCAGGGCATGTCACACAACCTTGTCCATGTTGGCATCTGACAAATTTTACTTGCTTTCACCAAGTGGCAAATTCATTTGTGTTAAATATTGTTAGGTTTGATGTAATTTAATTTCAGCAACAACAAAAATAGGAGAATTTTCTTATATAGTTTATGGTTTCATTATTTGCATTTAGCATTTTGTTTTCACCTAATGTACTGAACCCTATTAGACTGCAGCACATTTTTGTGTCACAACCCTCCCAGATAAGAACCACTGGTGTATTTATTATGTATGTGCTCATTGCAGTTCATGTGCTCATTGTTAATGTATTTCATTGACTTTGTATATTGATTTCTCCTGTTTGTGTTTACAGAACCAGTAGCATTCTCAGCAGAGACCACCCTCCCGACAAGAGACCCCAAAGTGATAAGCAGCCTGGTACCCCTACACACGAGTTTGACCCTACAGGTAAATTTCTTTCTTTCACACTCTACTCATACAGAATGGCAGTGTTTAGCTGTACTAAATGCTGTCCTGACTGCTCGTGTGTGCGTGTGCTGTGGACTGAAGCACACTGCTCCTCTCACACAGTCTCTTCAGACTCTAAAATGGAAACGGTTTCCTCCACACACAGCACAGATGGAAGGCTGTGCCTGTCCACTAACTGCAGTGGAACGGCTTTAAACAGCGGCATGATTCATACTTGCTGACCATAAACGATGCACATGTTCCTGGCCCCGGTTTTGGCAGTTGAAAGACATTGTCTGTGTGTTTTTCTTTCAAGTTTTGCCTCTGTTTTTCCTCTGGTGAGAGTAGAGAAGGAAAAGCAGTCCTGTGCATGGCCGTTAATGTGAGGTTTATGGTGGAGAACAATGTGATAATCGTATCGATTAAAATGCGATTCACATTGTTTGGATGGGGAGATGTTTTCCTGTTTGATTGAAAGACGAGTGAGATGTTGACAGAATTTCATCAGGGGTCTTTTCAAAGATTTCTGAGCTATTCTGAAGCAGGTTTCACATGTGCATAGTATGTTTGGTAACACTTTATTTCGATAGTCCACTTTAGACATTCTATTAACAGTAAGTAACTTTGCAACTACATGTCAACTAGCAGTTAGTAGAGTATTAGTAGACTGTCTGCTTTATATCTTCTAACACTTTCTTTGTCAACTTATTCTACTAACCCTAAACCTCTGAGAGTTAGTAGACATGTAGTTGCAAATTAATGAGAATTAGTTGACATGTAGTTACAAAGTTACTTATAGTTAATAGAATGTCTAAAGTGGACTATCGAAATAAAGTGTAACCGTATGTTTTACTGGTTTGATCTAACATAAATATCTCACTTTCACATGTTAGAGAGAATAGCAGTGAATGGAGGATGTGATGCATGTTTATTTCTGATGTTCCTTTGGTGTTGGACTCGCCTCTTCTGATGCATGACTAAAACATCTTAACCACAGTGTGGCGTTCAGTGTCCTCTGGGGTTGGGCGATATAACTTAAAATATAAAATATTTGTTCATTCTTTTGACAGTATTTGATATTGTGTGTTTGTTTTGAATTGGCATATTTTTGTTTTGTTTTTCAACCAAGCAACCATTTTTGTCCCCTACTTTCAAAGTGATTAATGCAAAAAAGTTAAATACAGTACAAATTGAGTTAAAAATAATCAATAATACAATACTATGAAACAATTTTTATTTATATACACCAATATAACATTACAATAATACACAGTAATATTTACAGTAATATATATTTTTTTAAATGAAATATGTCAAATGAAATATTTCAGCAATAACACAAACATTTGGAGTTGAATCAGAGATTCAGAGTGCTGCTGAAATGAGTCCTAAAACCCAGAAACAAGTTAACAATTTTGCATATCCGGTTCGTTCAGCCCGGGTTTTTTGTAGAAGTCTTTGGTCAAATGCCTGAAATAAGGTCTATGGTCAACACAAAACCCTTTGTTTGTTGATTGATGTTTGTTGGTCACAACTTATTTTCTGCAACAGTCCAAGAGCAATGGAAAAATCCTGTTGGGTTTTTGTTGAGGGGTCCAGGATGATGCTAACTTCTAGCTTGGCCTACAAAAAAAGTCATCTCTCAGCACTCTGATTCATGGAAATGGATTCAACTTACAAACATCAACACAGTTTTGCTGCTTAAATTTAAAGAGATAGTGTTTGAATATCTCTGTCCTTACATTCTTTTGCCCTCAAATTGCAAAATTACCTAGAAGCCGAACAAAAATATATAGTAAAAAAAACACATTAGAATCATTGCACTATTCACAATGTTGCTTAAAGGGATAGTTCACCCAAAAATGAAAATTCTGTCATCATTTACTTTGGTACTTACTTTGGAATTGGTGTTGGTGGTTGCCATTGACTTCCATAGTAGGAAAAAAAATACTATGGAAGTCAATGGCAACCACCAACTGTTTGATTACCAGCAATCTTCAAAATATCTTCTTTTGTGTTCAACATAAGAAAGCAACTCATACAGGTTTGGAACGACATGAGGGTGAGTAAATGATGACAGAATTTTCATTTTTGGGTAAACAATCCCTTTAATCTTACATTTCCAGGAAGTTCATTTGAGAATACATTGATATATCGCCCAACCCTAATGTCTTCCCAATATCTCTTTCGGAGTGTCTGAGAAGTGTGGCTCTTTTGTGTGATTAATTTCAGCCCAAAGTTGTATAGCCTTGCGTAATGATGGAGACTATTGTTATAAATCGTATACGTTCCGTTAAACAATATCACTGATTACATTTTTGTGAGACATTCAAGTAGGCAAAGGCTAATCAAGTCCACAATTTACTCTCTTGTGTTATGATTAACCATATTTCAAGATGAAAGCAAAAACCAACATCCTTGCGTAATCGTTTTTGAGAATGTTATCTCTCGTTAAAGTACTTTTCACCTCAAACTCTGTTTATTGGTTATATCTGCATCTGTGCCAAGCATTGATTTCTGGGTTAACACCTGGGGACCTTAATACCAGAACAACTTATTAATCATTTCGGGGGAGACACTTCGTTAATATGCAAGACCTTGGAGATTTGACTGCTTATCAATAGACAATGACCCATTCCAAAACAGCCACACTGTGTGTATTTGTGCCATTGCTCATTTTTTTCATTTGAGTCCTCTCTCTGTGTCCTCTGTGATATGTGCGTGTGTGTCCCGTGTTGTATCATGATGTTGTGTGGCTCAGACGTGCTGGTGCAGAAGAGTGGATTTGTAGTGGCTGACAGGAGACCTGAGTCTTGTGGTAAGATGATTGTACTGTTGCTGTGTTTCTAGTTTTGTTTTTACTCTTGTGCAGGTGATTCTTCTCCAGCACTGTGAAGTAGAGGTCTACACGGAGGACCCGAGACCCGAGGACCCGGGATCCGTACGGGTTCGGGACTATATTTTAAATGGTCAGCCGGGTCCGGGTCGGGTCCCAACCTATTACTTCGGGTCCCGGGCCTGTT